>NC_041363.1:22846176-23126176 GCF_900634415.1 Cottoperca gobio | reverse complement strand
TTCTGCGTGAGACTTTAATCATACGGAAGTTGCCGTGGTTTCATCTAAAGTAGGATGTATAAACGATAGACGCCCCCTGGAGTACACTTCTACATCACTGCAGCCAGGTGAGAAGTTGAACCAATGGCTGTCAGCCAAAACAGTTGTTTTTTAAACGACAGGTGTGCAGTAGATTGTAGGACACACAGTGCTGCATTTGAAATGTTAAAAATAGAGTCCTCAAAATGCACACTTCAAAGGACGCAGCCCCAGTATTTGGATCTAGCAACTATGCTCAGGTAGCTTACAAGCCAAATTATCAAAACAAGAAATCAAATAGATCAGGGAAGTAACCGTTCATTTTCGGTCAAACCCAGGACAAAAATCAAGAAATACAATCGGATATTTACAGCCAGCGTTGCCAAAAGCTAAGGACCTCCAAAAATGGCCGTCAGAGGGTGTGTTTCATCACCTGAAAGCCCTCTTTACAGGAGACACTGACTGTGGTGGCGAAAGGGTCTTGGTAAAGGCTCTCCTTGCGACATGGTGGGAGATTCCAGCTCGCCCTCTATGTCTACATGGCTCAGCAGAGACCTAAACACCGGCCCTCTAACGGGCTCTCACCACATAAGCTAAATAAACAAGCTAACAGAAAAACAAAACAAAACAGGGATAAATCACTTTCAAAACAAACTAACCTGGCTCTCGACCTCACAGATCACCGGGAGAGAAACCAAACAGCTGCGAAAGAAAAAAACAATAGGACAAATAAAAACACTCCCAAACCAAAAAAAAGGAGGAAAAACAAAAGAGAAATAAACTGTCTGAGGAAAAGAAACTAAACATTCACTTTTGTGTGCAGGCATGCATGTGGGCTAATACACCTGCGCGCACACACACACAAACACACACACACAGTCAGAGGTACAGTGAACAAAAGTGCTTCAAGTTGGGGAAGTAAAATAACTAACCCAGTAGAAATACGTATAAAACCTTAAATATGTTAGTTTATGTACAAAAACTGTAACACGGGCCAATATCTCAGCTGTTTGTCTTTAGATTTTCAAGTAGGTATCACTGCTAACTATTAAGGGTTTGCATTGTCATCGTTTTTAGGATAAAAGGTCATGTGATCTGACTGACCTTGCCGGCAAAGTAATCAATCACTGCTGATTTTTAAATCTCTCCCATCCCATCCCGCCTGCCTCACCTCCACCTGCTGCCATCTTTCTTTTGTTATCCTTCCAATAAAAAGTCAAACAAAAAGTTGCGCATCCGGCATGTTTCAAACCTCCTCCTCTTTGCTCTACTCTGAGAAATAATATACTAAATATCCATCTGTTGTGCACCTCTAAATCTTAACGTAGAAAATATAAGTGTGTATGTATAAGTTTCTGTTGTCAAAAAAAAAGCTCCATGAGGATTTTGGTGAAGAATGTTATTTTTGAGGGCCACTTTGAACCAGAAGGGGGGGAAGACACATCGGTTCACACAAAGGTTTTCGGAGTTATGCACTGCACAACAGAAAAATAAGAGGGGAGGCTGTTCATGTTTTGAAGAGGCACAAGATTCATACAGCTTAGAGGCAAATCACGAAGAGACAATTCATACGCTCTAAGAGAGAGAGACGGATAAGCATTTAAAGTGCAAAAGACCTACAAGAGCGGGAAGGAAATGGCGAGATTTCTACGATAGCAGCAAAGAATCGGAAACTACACTTTTCTCAAGCAAAAACTGAGAGTAAAAGCTAAATTTGTCGATCTTATTGAAATAAAACCAAATCATATAGAAGCATCTAACTACTGTCGTAACAGAGACGACAAAAACAACCTCAAACCGTCCAGGTCAAACTTTCTTTCCGTCTCCAACAATCCGTCGTTCATCTGTGAAAAGGCCATTTAAAAAAAACAAAAAACAGACGAGAGCGAAGAAAGGTTTTGCCTCTAAACTGAGATGAACCAAAGGCCTCTGCAAAGTGCAAACGAAGTAGCATCGTTCAAGTATGTCACTGTGTAATGCGTGACCACACACACACACAATGCATATATACACACAGTCATATGCGTATATACATGACAGCAAATATATTCAGAATCCATGTTCCAATATCTACGTACTACGAACATTTTCATAGTATTTATGGATATGTAATCATAGTATGTGTGTATATATATTCATATGTAGTTGTGTGTCTTATTGTTTCATTACTAGACAATGGAATAATACAGTCTGCCTTAATGCTTTATGACATGTGGCCACTGACGTCAGGTTTCTCCAGTCTAGAAACGATTTCTGCACCTTTTCAGTTCTTTTTCACTTGTGGTACTGCTGCAAAATGGGACCAGCCACAATCGCACTTAGCCAAACACTACAAATATTAATATATCTATATATTCATATATAGATATATATGTATACATATCCATTTATGTCCAACAAATAGTAGGTGCTGCTTCCAATGCTTTTTGGGTGCTGAAAAGTACCAGAAGGGGGGAAATTTCACAAGAAAGAAAAGAAAGATAAAACGAAAAATCAGGAATAAAAAAATGGGATTACTGCAATCCCATCTTTTGCCACTTTTTTGTCCTTAAACAAAAAGAAAAAGCAAGATGCTGCTACATATTTGTAAATACAAAACTCCCTTTCCCCTCCGCGCCCCACCCGTCCCTGATTGCTCATTTGGACATTAGCAAAGAAAAGCATGCTCAGCTATAGGCAGAGATACAACAAGCCAAAAAACCCAACAACAAAGAAACAAAACATGAAAGACTTGACAGGGAAATAAAATGCTAACCAGTAACATCCATCTGCCATAAAACCAAAACCTTACCAAACCCAGAAGTTAAAACTAAAGCAAATAACATTAAAATAATCAGCATCCGTCTCGCTGGGTGGGCGAAATAAAGAAAACAAAGACATGTCCCCTCGGTGAAGTCTATCTCCATTCGCATAGTGGTCGCCATATCACCACAATCACTTGTTAGCGTGGCTCGGTGGGGGGGAGGGGGTGAGAGTGAGAAAAGTGGAACCTCAAAAAGCTCCGGCGCTGCGAAGGAGAACACACAATCTTTAACATAACGACAGGACTCCTGTGACGTGATTTTTCAACAGTTGCTCCGCTTCCTCGTCGTCGTTTTTCTAAAAATGTCATTTGTTCTGGTCACTTTCGCGATGAGCAGGTGGGTGTGTGTGCACGTGAAGGAGGCGAGGGGGGTCGAGGTTCGTGGAGTTTTTCTTTTTAAGGGGGTTTATGGAGGGGGCAGGGTGGTCGATGGTCGTCACTCCACGCAGTTCAATAAAGAGCATTCCAAGGTCAGAGAAAGAAAAGAGGAGCGTCACTCCCATCCGTTGTCCTTGATCATGTGAGCCAGCTCGATGATGAACTTTCCCTCTTTGTACTTTTGACTGCTCTCAAACGCGTGTTCCTGTAAAAAACAACAGAAAAGGGAGAAAAACTTTAGTTTCTGCTCCACTACATTTCATATATGTTGTTATAAATAAATAGTACAGCTGAAACAATCAGTAGATTAAGCAATTAGTTGTTTGACAGAAAATGATTTAATAGTAGGTGCAAGTGCAAAGATTTGCCGTTTTTCCTTTTAATTATTTAAAATCTATTTTTCAATAATTGTGAATTTAACTATTGGTTGAACAAAACGAACATTGTGAAGGTGTCACTTCACAAAAAACACTTTTTTATTACCTCAGAATATTAACAAACCAAACAATCTATCAATTAAATGGAGAGGAAAAATAATCTGCAGAATAATTCATCATGAAGGAAATATTTATCCTTGGTAGAGTGTAGAAGTATTGCTGTGGGAAAGTGCACTTGTACTTGTGAAATGTTGTATTGTGAACACATCAACTGCCAAGGTGTGTTCGGTGAGGGTGGGTGAGGGGAATCTGGTTAAAAAGAAATTTAAAAAGGAGTGTATTGTAATACCTTGCTTTATCATCTAGTTTATAAACTTTAGCTGCAGGCGTTGTACCATTCCTAAAACAATTAATAATAATGTAATGATACAACAAACACCTATAGACAACCGTCTGTTGTCATGTGACCGAAGTTGCGTACTTGGGTCTCGCAATGGCCAATTAACCATCTCCATGACAACTGAAAGATTGCGAGATGTGTTTGAAAGCTCCAGGGAAAAAAAAAAGATTGTTTTTTTTCAAACCACTGAATGAATTATGGAGAAAACTTAGAAATGCATTTCCTTTAAAATCATATAATAAAGTATGCAATGACTCAGCAGTGAATTTAATTTTGAATCAAACAGGCAGTTTGACAGATATGCACACATTTACTCATCTGGCCGCATTAAGTATTATCTGAGCAAAGCAGGATTTAAGAGACGCAGGGAAAAACTGAAAATGAAAGTTTCCTCCTGTGACCAAATCACCTCTTTGAAACGTCTTAACTTCCTGTCTGACAACACATCTCCTGAAGAGCTGGATGATTTCCGGCATACGTCCCAGTCTTGCCGAGCTGTTGATGTGGGTCTGTCTCTTTGATTATTTGCTCATCCTGCTTTGCCTTGTAAACCAACTCCGCTCTGCTCCGCTTTGCTTTGCTTGCAGGGCTTTTGTGAGACTCTAATTGTTTTTCTCACTAAAGGAGCAGCTTTAAGTGAGTCCCTGTCTTATACTTTGTTCAGTTATTTTACACCCTTCTATAGTCTCTTCAGACAGTTGCCGGGACAAGCCTCTTCAAAATGGCTTGACATTTAATCACTGTAGACTCTCAGAGGTACCAGTCTGGTTGTCTGCAGCCAACCTTTCAGCACTGTAATTACCTCGACACTAGGAGACCACAGAGTGCTCAATCTCTGAGCCTAAATACAACCCTGAACTAATAAAAAACTGTCACCATGGCTTTAACAAGCAATGCTTTAATGAGAGCAACCTTGTTCCTTTGACGTATAATAGCGCCATTTGTCCAGTTTGCAAGCTAAGAAACCACATAGTTGCACAATAACACAGCGGCAGCCTTAAGTGGCGCATCACGTAACATTAAGACGCAAAAGTAACAGAGCTCAGTTGAAAGTTTAAGGAGACTTACATATTTCCAACCTAGGGTGGTTTTACAGTTTTCACAGTAGATATCAGCCACAGCATGTAAACCTGTGAGGAGTACCCGCTCCTCAGCTGGCCCGCAGCCGACATTCACCCTGCAGGGAAGACAGGAAGTGGAGAAAAGGTCACGGAGGTCCGATTGAGCAGAAGAAGAAGAGCTCAAATCTTTCCCTTGAAGGTGCAATGTGTAAGATACGTTCTGGCTGGGTGATTCTGAGAAAATCAAATATCACAATACTTTTGACCAAATACCTCGATATCGATATAGAGACGATATATAGTGTTCGTGGTACATGTTAATGTATTACTTAACTAAAAGTTCAAGATACAAATGGGTGAAAATATTCATATTTCCATTTCTATGTCAATTATGTTTTCCATATATGAGAAATTAGGTTTGTCATACATGGGACTCACCAATTTTGGGTATTTTCGAGCAAAACGGTTAAAGGAATTCCGAATGTCAAAAGTACATTGCCATCAATGTTGACAACAGTGACATTTTATGAGTTTATCCCATCTTATATATCTGCAGATAACTGTTTAGGAGCAAAGTATTTAGTCTCCCAAAATGGAAATACTACGGTGCTAGTATTACAAATCTGTACTGAATAAAAATACCTAATTGGTCAGAGAAATCTATTGTTTGTCCCGGATGCTTTTCTTTCCTTCTTTCTTTCTTCCAAGACATTACACAACTCCTCGCTGTAATCACCGAGCAGCTGATTAGCTTTTAATTAAAGGAACTGCCACAGACGAATACACAATCATTATATGTAAACAAGCTACATGTAGACGTCTGCTTTCCTTTTCCCACCAAATGCATCTGTTTTTAGGCTAGATGTCATATTACCTGCAACGCACCATAAACATGGGTCACTGGATTTCAGGTGTTTTCACATTGGGCATGATTGGAACAATTTATTTGGACTCGAGAGCCTGTAGAGTGCTCCTTTTATTTAATGAATTCTGGCAGGTAGGGACAGTGTAATTCAGAGTCGGGTGGCACGAAGCAGTTGCACCGTCACACCTGAAAATGTCTCAGACCTCTGGGGGCGAGAGCCAAGACCCAAAGACCAACTAAGCAAGAAATAAAGCACTGAAAGCTGCTCATGGGTTTAAAGAGAGGGATGTTAACCAGTAGCTCCTTTGGCATGGACTGACATGACTGTTTGTCAGATGTCTAAGTCACATATAACCATTGTTTCAACAGCATTTAAATGTAATGTTATTGTGAGTCAGGTCTTAACTACAAATATAATTGCTGTTAAAACATTTATAACCTAGACTTCTATAAAAACTCACTTTGTAACAGAATTCAGCCCAGTTTTAACCTAAAATCACCTGCAAATCACCAAATCAGTGCTTACTGTAGGTAGTTGGCAGAAACTGGAATCAGACTGGTTTTGACTTTGCCGTTAGCCAGTTCCCAGTGCCATTTAACAAGATAACTACGTCAACAGGCACTTGAGCATCAACGACAATGGCCGACAATGTAGCTGGCCGCTGCTTGGTGCTTTCGTTGCTTTTGTCGCTCGTAGTGTGAACGTAGCTTAACTCCCACAGAATGAAAATATATGTGCACGATATGCTAACAACATTAGTGACAGATTAAATGTCCCGCAGGTGTATGGACAAAGAGGCACATTGATAGGATGCAATGTTTCTTTCTGAGGAAGCTATCCAAAAAGGGGAGCTTTATTCACTATGGATTTTATTGTTTTTACTTGTTCCCCTATTTTCTCCAAATTCGGAATAACCAAGCAATGAAGTTTCCTTGAGCAAGACCCCGTACCTCTTACTGCTCTCCTAATGGTTGTTTGTATGAGGGAAGGGGGAGTATGGACAAAAGCATCTGCCGAGTGAATCTAATGTAGTGCAATGTGTTGAAACGGATAATTGCATATGACGACGGGGAATACAACCTGCAGTATATTCTGCGGTAAATGGATGGAAACTTTACCTGTGTACTCCTTGTTTTCACTTTTTTGTAGCTAGTAAAAGTGGTTGTGCCGCTTTCTGTTGTGGCTCCACCTGCCTATTCACTGTTCTAAATGTTATGCATGTGCGTTAAAACATAATTTATGTGTGTACAGTCATTGTGTCAGCAACAGTAAACATCTGCACACAAAACAAACACACAAATGAGCTTCTTGTGTGTAAATGTAACTTTAGTTACAAGCCCCAGATCCCTTGAACAAACTGGATGTATGCAAATGAGGTGAATTGTAGGTGTGGGTCTCATACTTACACTGAATTAAACAGGTAGGCTCTTCCTTGACTGCCTTGAAATGACTGCAATGAGAAAAAGAGAGAGAGAGAAAATAATGTAAGTAGATGATACAGAGCTGCACCTGACGACCTGGGGTGCTTTTCTCCCAGTGTCTGCTGTGCATACTTTTTCTTCCACCTTGTCAAAGTTCCCACACACAAGTATGGCTGGAGGTAAGAAATAAAAATGAGGCGTTTGAACAAGTCTATTATTAGCCCGTCAACTTTAATGACAAGAGAGAGGTTGTTGCTTCCTGAGTTGTTAGACTAATTGTTACATCAGAACAGAAAACTTGAACTCAAACTTAACATTTCTTACTTTGTTTTCTGCTTAATCTTTACAAGAAAATCATTTAAATAGCTGTTGGTACTTTGCACGATTAGAGACAGTCAAAATGCAAGTGGAAAGTGGAATGTAATAAGATCGATGATGCGTTTTAAATAAACTTACATGCCAAAATCAATGAGATTACATCAAAATCCAGATAACAATCTACCAGAAGTCACATTTTCCCTTCGAGTTTTCCCTGCAAACTCAAAACATCAAGCTTCATTGCTGCAGAACAAAAAAGCAGCTTCTACAGCAACGTTTAGCAGCTCATAGAAGAAGAGGCTTTAATGCCTGACGCCATTGACAAGTAAAATATCAATAACAGCACAGCTAAGATACAGTTTAGTGACACACACGCACACGCACACACACATTTGAATATTTTGAAACCTGAATTGTTTACGTCCATATAGCTTGGCATCATCTCCTTTCCCTAATTTTGGTTGCAGTTTCATAGTGTGTTACATCTATCTTATTCACATATACATAACCAACAAATGTTTTGTTGAAACAATGAATAAACCAATCAAGAGTTTATGTAAGACTGCCGATATAATTGCTTTTCAACTACAAGCTTGGTCCGCATCATAGCTACACTGTAATCTTCCGAAGTGTTCCCAGAAATTAAAGTTAAATATGTTTCCGCATAATGAAAATAATATGACCAGTTGGAACAGTATAGCTGTGAAGAGAGGTCCGCAGTAGAGGCCCAACAAAGCCGAACAAAGAGGCAGGAAAATATTGCGGGAACTTTTGCACAGAAACGTGTCTGAAAGTACCTGAATATATGATGTTTCCATAAATAGACTAACAATTTACGGATCGATATAAAAACTGGCCAAAAAATGCCAACTTCTGCAGGAAAAACCCTGCAGTTTATTCTGCAATCATGTTGGCTAAAATGTTCCTTTATAAACAAACACACATGTAAACACAACGGGCAATATCACAGTGCCTAATATGGTACAATAAGTCCACAATGTAACTATTGTGACCTTCCTCTTGCCTCATTCTAACACCTTTATACTTCCAAACTAAACCTGAAGAATGACTACAATCACATACATGAAATGTTAAAAAACAGATAAGTATCACTCATGTAGTCGTGATGAATGTAAGAGGCTAAATGAAGTCTAGCTTTATAAATATCCTGCTGCCCGCTCACATGACTTTACTGTATACTAATGTAAACAGAGCAGCAAAGCCGTCACAGTGGGTGACGACAGAGCCTGCCAGGCTTCTCTCCTCCGGCCCCGTCATCCTCGACCGGCAGACAAGCCCCAATCGGCTTTGCTTTTTCCATTGCAAATGAGTGCGGCAGATACGTTTGTGGCTGTGGTTGAGGGCACTGAGCTAATACCGCCTAATAGGAGCACCAGCTGCCTCCTCCACCCCTGACCACAGCCACAGCCACCACCACCACCACTGAGGCTCAGGGGGCGGTTTTCAGCTGCTTGAGTGTTGTCAGCATTTGTCAAAACTGGAAAAGTTTTATTTCAGATAATAGGAGTTTGACTTGGAACCAATTCAAATTTAAGAAAAAAAAAAGGATTATTATTCTTTTCTCTGCTCCCCTCCCCTCGTCACTGTAGGTGTTGATGTCGGACTGTTACATCCTGCAAGTTTGAAGTAAAGTCTGCACACACATACAGTCCACAGCCACAAGACGTGACCTTTAGCTGCCAGAGGGAACTAAGTCGGTCCCCATGGAGTCAACAACAAGTCCTCTCCACAGTGTTTATAGTCCAGGGAGGGGAAGAGGGGTTACTCCATGTGACAAGAGCTGGGTGTCATATCTGTGCTTCACTGTGGCTCAGACATCAACTTAACCACTGGCAAAAAGGGACGGCTCCGTCTCTCGCTGCCCTTATCTGTTTCCCACAGTCTATTTTTACCTTGCCAGTGTTTTTGTCTCTCTCGCCAAGCTTCACTGGGCTACAAAAAACACCAGGAGGCAGGAGAATGCTTGTTACATAGCTCTTTTAGAATCTAACAGCAAAATCCTACAAGATCAGTAAAAAAAAAAAAAAAAGGAAAACATTTGGATCATGTTTTTTGCATGCAGACAGCAGCCAGACAGCTTTTGGGGCTGCACTAAGACTCCCAACAATCCTATTAGACGGCCCAGCAAGATCCTGCAAGGATTGTTTCAAAAATGTAAGAGTGCAGAGAGAATCAGATGCAGACTGGAAGTACTCCCACAGCTTGTTTTTTTGTGCTGTTTAATAAAACATGAGCAAACGAGAGTGCGGTTACTGAGCTCATTTTCCTTAAGCTGCTGCAATTTCATTTGTTTTAAAACCGCTTGTTCCCAAGAAATGAATTCTACAAAGCAAATCTTAAAATCCCTGAATCCTCTTGACCACGCAGGACTGAGGGGAACAATACCTTGCACAGAGAAATCCGCTCCTTCAGCCAAAATATAGACAAAATACAAATACATTACACAAAATACACAACCCCGAGAGGCAAAACGCTTCAACTGCAAAGAGCAGCGAGTTCTCTGAAGGCACACAAACTGCATCGGATTTCACCAGAATTCACAAAAAAGGGATTTTGATTTCAGTCGTAGTGAAAAAAAGATTAACTTGAAGCTATTAACAAACCTGCTGAGGTCGACTTTTACCATCTGTCTCAACAGATGCCGCCTGTGGTAGGTGAGGGTTCAACTTAAACTTAAATGCATCCTGTTAAACCCCAAAAGCTCTATTTAAATTCAATTTAGTTTTTTAAGAATGAAACAATCTTACTCTGTGTTATGCAATACTTTTATCTTAAATCCAATGCTTTATCTAAAATAAAATGTAAGTAATGTCACATGTTGGCAACATTTAAGCTATTTCAAAGGCCTTGAACATATGTGAGTAATTCACAGACAGACTGTACTAGAGTATCATATAGAGATGATATACCTGGAGGACCCCAGGTGAACCCGCCTTTCAGGAATGGTTC
Source organism: Cottoperca gobio (assembly GCF_900634415.1). Classification (NCBI taxonomy): domain Eukaryota; kingdom Metazoa; phylum Chordata; class Actinopteri; order Perciformes; family Bovichtidae; genus Cottoperca; species Cottoperca gobio. Next base: position 23,115,564 of record NC_041363.1, on the reverse strand, counting down.
TGTAGCTGATATTACTCAACTTTACGATCCAACCCCCTTTTATGGCCATCACACATTCCTGACCAGAGATAAGGAGCAGACACACAGAGACAGACCCAACTCCAAACAAAGAAACTGTAAATAAAATGTACTTTAATTGACATGTTATGCTCAGCTACATGTTTTAATAATAGGAAGTTTTGCTTTAACATGATGAGTTTGATATAGGAAATTAGGGTTTGTCAAGGTGTCAACTGTCCTCCCCCTACTTTCTCCTCTTCTCCACATGCGAGGACCGCTGAAGCTCATCCATACTGACCTGCTTTGATTTGATGTTTTTTCACTTATTTCCTTTGCATAAAAGTATATGCATGCATATATAGATGTAAACATGCACATATGTATACGTTTTTGCCATCGGAACAAACATCTATTTTGTTGTGTGATTGTTTAATTCATTTTTTCATTCAGTGGTTGATAAAGTGTTTGGTACCGTTCTGCACCTAGGATAACCCAAATATGAAATAATTAAACATGTGAAGGAAGCAATATCAACATTAATACTGTGAAAAACAATCAAATCAGAAATGATTACAAATGGGAGTGTTCAGCGCTTCACACCAGTGACACTGGACTCCTGGACAGAAGTCAATAAGACGACAAGCAAGACACGGATCGCTCAAGGAACCGCAACTGCTGCATCCCAGCACCGCCCGAGAAGGTACCAATAGCTACGCTGGATCCCCGCTGCACAAAGGTGCTGAAGGCGGAATCAGCAACTCTTAAAAGAAATGATCGAAAGAGGCCTGATAAAGCTGCCACAACGACCCCCAGCCAAAGGGGGGGTGAGATGACCCAGCGACATGCTGGGACAGACAGAGATGGAGATGATCGCTCCAAGCCACATGGGCGAGCTCCAAAGAACCGACGCCGTCCAAAATGCCAAAGTCCAAACAGAATCGGCTACCTCTCCCACCACCTTCATCCGTCCATCAGAACCAGCAGGTGTTTTCATGAGTTGATGCTGGCTTAATGATTAGATGCTTGACACTATAACAAATGAGGAAATTATGAATGAAATAAGCATTGATTAGGTTAGTACCAAAGATCTCCCACAATTGGAATGAATATTTGAACTGCTTCACAATCTTCCCTGGTGCTTCTTAAACTCTCAACTGTTGAACGGTGCATTAATCTATTCAAATGATGTTTAAAAGATTTGTACCATTCATGTGTTTATAATACATCATTTTAAGTTATTAGTTATAAATATATATCTTTGGGATTAATTATAAAATATGCAACAAGCAATTCACGCTGCAGTTCACAGAGTTGGCTTCATACAAACAACTTTAAAGCCATCCTGAAGGAGAAATCTAGTTTGGTTAAATAAAGCTACTTCAAACTGCTTAAAAAAAGTGATCAAATTGTACACGTGAAACGGAATTATCTAAAAATATTATATAAATTCAAATGCCAGCAAAGAAATGCCATTCAATGAGTTTGTTTTTATTTGTAAAGTGCCCACCTGTTCACTTTCAAATCAAAACGAAGTGGCAATTCTGTCTGATGAAGGCAATGTTTAATCTCAATTAAGCATTTTTGCATGCTGACATTAGCTAATTGAATACAAAGTGTGGCTGAAGCCATTTGGCCATAAACCAAAAATATTGGCCAAAGTGTAAAACGTCATCTCAATCTACCCGATACATGTTAAGTTATTTCACTGTGGGCTTACGTGGTGGAACAATTGACTAACATCCCTGGAGGCCCAGTGCTAGTGCAGTTAATATGTAGTTGAATAAAACCTTACTGACCTTGAACACACTCATTTCATTATGACATTAAAAAAGAGAGGGGGAACAGTAACAAAGTGAGTGCTCTGTCACGGTTACATCACTCACATGTAAACCATCAGTCCAGTCTTGGCAAACTTCCAGCTGGAAGAAGAAGAAGAAAACTCAAAAGGAACTATGTGTATTAATGGTGAGAAAAGAAAAGTGTGATCAATCCATTAGAGGGGCTTCCATCAGCCTGATGGTGGGACGAAGCCAAGGTGCTGAATAAAACACTCAGCCTCCTCCTCAGTATTCAGGCTGCGTCGTCCCGCTGCAGGGCCACGTTCACACCGGCTCTCGAACTGCTATCTGATTTCAGGATGGTGATCTACTGTAGGATGTAACCCATAGCTGAGAAAAATATAAACCGAGTGCGACGTTGAAAAGATGCCGTGTGTTTAGGGTGACAACAACAACAACAACAACAGATGTCAGATCGGATTTTGTGCCGACCACGTTATTCAAGTAACTCAAATTTGAGGAATTAGAGATTTTGTTGGGAAAAATAACCATTCAGAAAAGGTACAATTACTGCGTGTGAGCCAAGATGCTACCACATCAGAGCTAACGTTAGCGGCTCTACCATGCTCTTCATTTGGTTTGCTGAAGTTTACACACGTTAGCAATTTGTAGCAAACCAGAGATAACATCGCATTATCGGTTAGTCCTCATCCTCAAAACCTTTTCTCTCTAACAGGGTTTTCATTTTAAAACAAGTCAACTGGAGCCGCAATGCCATGTAGCTACATCTGATCAAATCTGCACATTTCAGCCTGCAGAATCTTTTTTTCTTTTCGCTTGAAACAATAAGCCTGCTTTAGTTTATTTATGCATGAAATTGAAGAGCCATTGTTGCCAGAATTGCTACAAATTTTGAATGGTAAATTGACCACTGTCATCATTAATGTAAACTGCACACGTGCCTTTCTTTGTGGCTCTTCTGCTGCTTTTTGCTAATTATAAATAGAGTTAAAAATACAGCATGTGAGGGAAACTAATATGAGAACGGTCATGTGTGTGTGGAGCGTAGATGATAAATTACGGTAATCGTTTAGTCCATAGAGTCATTTGTAAAGCAAAAATGTTTTAACAGTTGCATGTGTCAGCCTCTCCAGTGTGAGGGTTTCTCTGTTTTATATCATTGTCAATTTAATACGTTGGTGTTTCAGACAGTTGGACAAATCAAAATAGTTAAAGGTGTCATCATGGGCTCTGGGAAACTGAAGGGCATTTTTGGTTATCGGCCACGATTTACGCACAAGATATAATTCGTTACCACAATTGAATTAAATTGTTCCCACTATTTAAATAAATTGTGGGCACAAATGAAATAATTGTATAATTTTGGAAGTCATTCATTCATGGGAGGAAGGCTGGTGTGTTGTGCTGGCTCTCTGTATACACTTATCTTGTGCACATGAATTCAGCTAAATGTGGGAACGATTTAATTCAATTGAGGGTCACAAATTACATCTCGTGGGCACAAAGTAATAAATCGTAGCCTTTATTTATTTATTTTTGCTCTCTATGGCTACTCCCGGGCTCCAGACAGAACAAGTAATCAATTAATAAAGAAAATAATCGTCAGGTTAATTAATAATGAAAGTTGCATAAGCAATAAACCAAGTATGTGCAGCACTGCTGGCTGCAGGTCTGGAGCAATAAACCTTTTTCAGAAGCTTCCCATATTGAGTTCAGTGGTTGAATGGGGGAGGGAGGGCTGTGCCTGCCATACTTCATTCTGGCCGTATGCTCAGGTTAATCCTTTCTTTCGGGCCGCTCCATCTGCATCTTTGTTTGCCGCCTGGCATGTCTCGAAGACATAAACTCGGGGAGGGGAAACTGTTTTTTATACCTGGCTCAGGAGATTTCAAGCACTCAAACTACAACTGTGGGGAGAAATCTGCCAGAACCTGCAGAGCTCCTCCAACACCTCCCTTTGTAAAAAAAAGTTAACAAAAAAACATAGTGCTTCACTTCACGCATTTCACGTGAGATGAAAATCAAACATGGACCGGGCGCGTGGCCCTTGGCAGAGTGTAGTGGAAAACCCCAGACTACGGTGTCATCTTCTCCTAAGTAACATAATCGGCTTAGAAGGGTTGATGCTGCTTTGGACTACTAAACACACAAATACTAACGAGGTGTGGCAGAGAATAGAGAGCTTATTAATAGATCTGTGAGCAGCATGGTCGTAATCAATATCAAGATATTTATAACAATTTTCCGATATTACTCTATATCATGATATGGAAACTATGTGCAAAATCACATATTGAAATGCTGAAGCAAACAAAACGTATCAACAATTTTGAAAATGTAATTTAGCATTTGAGTTATTAATTAAGCAAACATGCCAAACATTCTCTATTTTCAGTTTCTTAAATGTGAGGATTTGCTGTTTTTCTCTGTTTTATATCATTCTGAATTCAATATCTTTGGGTTCTGTACTGTCGATCGGACAACGCAAACGATTTTGAGATGTCATATTTGCAATCTAGGATCTTGTAATAAGTATACCGTACTATATTTTTTCACATTTTAAGGATTGAAGATTTAATCTAATAATCTAAACAATAATCTCAGCTCTAATAAAAGATGTAAATGTTCAATGAAGTGGATTGTGCTCCACTCTTTACGAGTAAAAGACATATACACACATGTTTACCGTGTGAAACCTACAGGAGAAAGGTCTGTCCAAGAAAGATCCCTTAATTAAATCCACTTATTATGAAAGTGGATTGTTTAGCGTAATTAGGTCACATGTCAGGAGTCACCGAATTTGCGTTGGCCCAGTTCACTCTTCACTGCAGTGGTCTGTGAGCGTTTAATGCCGAGCAGCTTTTATGTCACCGAACGATTATTTTCATTATCAATTAATAAGCTTATTGTTTCCTCAATAAATAGATTAATATTTGGTCTATAAAATGGCATAAAATACCCAAATATATCCTTATATAGTGATCATTTTGTCCAATAATAATAATAATAATAATAATAAGAAGCTTTATTTGTATAGCACCTTTCATACAAGAATTGCAGCCCAAAGTGCTTCACAGCAGAAACATAACAATTAGTACAAGGACAGAATAAGAGCATTTACAGAACAATAATCACAGTGTTGATGTAAATGAGTCTGAAGTACCATCATAAAAATAGCAGAATTAAAATAACATAATATAGCAGAATTGTATAATAATAGCTGAATTAAAATAGCAGATAACACGTTATGGTTTCCCCAATTGTTAGAGTTGTGTTAAACTTTTAGACGTCTCTGGTCGATACTTTACTTCTCTTTGTCCCCGTTGTACAAAGTAAGTTAAAACACAATCGTCACTGTGAGTCCCAGATTTCGTTTATGGTAAAATCCAGATAAAACCGTGATTAAACATGCTGGTTTAACCTTTTCAGTCTAAGGCAATACCTGACTACTAGTCTTCTATGCTGTCAAATATATCTTAGGTCAAAGGACTTCAATATTTAACGACTAAATATCTGTCAAATATCCACCCTTGCTTCCCCTTCTCCTTTCCGTACTTTAAATGATGATAAAACCATTTCTTCACTTGATTTTTTCATCAACACCAAGCAGGCCCATCAAGAAGCAAACGACACAAAACCCACAAATTAAACTTAGAGTTATGTTAAACCCATAGTCTTGCCAGGTTTTTAAGTGTTTACAACTCTCTGCACCATGCCTGACCCTCATCAAAAACTCAAGTGGGCTTTCGACTTCTCCGGTCGATACTTTACTTCCCTTTGTTATCTCTTAGGTCAAAGGACTTCAATATTTAACTACTCCTCTGCTCTGCTGTGAGAAGTATGAAATATCTGTCAAATATCCACCCTTGCTTCCCCTTCTCCTTTCCTTATATCCAATAGTCCAAAAGTCATATTGAGTTTTCCATCATTGCAGGCGACGGAAACCTGAAAATATTCATGTTTAAGTGCTTTATTACACTTATATTTTTAAAAGGGCTTCAACAGTTAATCAGATACCAAAATTGTTTCTGAAAATAAAATAAACAAAATCATTTTTTGTCAAATTGAATAACTGGCTAATCACTTCAGCTCTAGTTCTAGTACCTGCATGTAATTTACTGTGATACAAGGAAAAGTTTTGACAGTAACTTGATTCCAATTAAAATCATGATTTCTAGGAAAATAATTATATTAATAAAGACATCTTTTCATCCACGTTTGCACATATGCCAACTCTTCTGAGAAAGTACAACCCAAGCGATAAAGATAGGGTTTACATGTAATGTAATTACCAATATTCTTGTTAACAATCTCATGACTTCTGTGAAACTGATGCCAACTGGAAAGAAAGTTTGACCTTGTGCTGCACAAGTGGGTTTAACTAAAAAATCCAAACAACAAAGTGGATCAAACAGCATATTTCCAAAACCTGTACAGTATGCGTCAATGTGTCCAAACTGAGGTGTTTTATGTCTGGTGAACTCGAGTTTTAAATGAGACATGAGCCAACATTGCACTGAGGGGAGACATTTGCCAACAGATCAGAGGTAAAGACTCGCAGGCGGTTTCACTACAGCAGAGGTTACAGACTGGTTGTGGAGTTACAAGAGCAAAGCACAGTGAAGGCTGGATTTAGATGCAGGAGTGCAAGCAAAGCACGGAGAAGTTTGTCACCTGCTCAGCTGAATCAGACAGATCTTTTTTATGACTATGTGATGCAACCAATGCCTCTTCAAAGATATGGTCTCTGGTGTGCGATATAGCGCTTTCTTGTTGAAGGTTCATATTTCATAAAAAATGATTTTTGTTCTGACGTTGGCAGAGGCAGGCTTTCTGAACTATTAAAGACAAACACCAAGTGACCAAAATGTCGACTAAAGTGACTCTTTTTTGCACAACACAATCATTAAATGTAAAAGTATGTGTTTATGTTGTCTTAATTGCTGCTAGTAACAATTATTTTATTATTGATTAATCTGACGATTATTTTCTAGATTAATCGTTTGGTCTATAAAATGTCAGAAAATAGTGAAAAATGTCCATCCCAGGATCTAAGTCCAGGGTTTGTCTTCAAATGTGTTGTTCTGTCAATCCAAAACCCAAAGACATCCACTTTAATATGATATAAATCAGAAAAGCAGGAAACAGCATGAAAGATAATTGTAACTATAATCTATTATCAAAATAGTTGCAGATTATTTTTTTTACATTGAAACTACAGATTAGTTGATTTATTGTTGCTGATCCAGTTTAGAAAACAATTCTAATTCTAATTTAAATAACAATGTCCTAAAAATGAATAATAGAAGCCACAAACCAAACGACTCCTTCAGCACTTTGGGGAACTCCCTGACTACTGTGCAGTGACTCCCAGTTTGAAGCTCTCTGGTGCTACTGGTTCTCCAGCATTCCCGCTCCAGTGTCAGCTCTGGAGACAATGTGGCGAGACTCAGATCAAATCAAACACCCTTTAACATCTTCAGCCTCTCCCACGGTGACCTCAGGAGCAGCGACGCCTGAGCTCATAAATATCTCGCTCTCATATAAATATTTGTCCCTTAGAAGTCGACAGCCAGTGATCATAATAAGTCACACTGAAGAAGTCAAATGTGAAGCTAAAGAAGAATGAAAGGAAATTAAAAAGGACAGTGGGGAGGGAAAGCTGGGCTTTGGACCTATTTTAATGTTTTTTTAAACACTTAAGACATCAGTTACATTTTGAACTAATCTTTTGAAGTTGTAATGCTTTTGTGTCTTTCTACTTTATTGTAGCGCTGAAATTGTAATTTAAACAGCAGTAGATCGACAGAAATCAATTTTGATAACTGATCATTGTTGTGTACAATTTGTGCCCAAAATGATCGGCTGATTTTCTTTGTCTGATATAAGAAAAAGAAAAATACTTTCTTTGGTAAACTGTAACAGGCAACTTTTACATTCCATCAAAAATAAAATCACAACGCTTTTCCCCCCATGCTTTGAATTTACATCTCGCTGTGTGAAACACTTTGAGCCACACATATGAACTCTGTCACATAAATTGAGTTTCATAATTATTATTTGAGGTATTTTCTTCCATGTTTAATGTTGTGTCTCAAAACCAATGAACTTCCTGATTGTAATCAAGAGGATGAGAATCAAACAGGGAAGAAATAATAATTAGGAGAAAAGCCATTTTTTCTCACGTATTTCTTCTGCATCATTATGTGTTTAAACTGAAGGATATTTGCATGATCCTCCTTTGCTCCTTTTCTCTCCACAATAAAACCTCACTGTGTTTCATCATAAAATTGCTGTGACAATTAATCCAAATATCTGACGTGGCTCTAGACGGGTTAAGTGAGGTGCAGATAAATGAGGATAGTCGCTCTCTTTGGCCAAAGGCTCATGAGCGTGATTTACGACGGTCTTTATCAATTAAAAGCCTATGCAATCCTTGTTTTGCAGACTTCCAAAATTACCATCTTGAGGCCTCTGATCCTGGTCAAAGGACCAACAACAGTCTGGTGGTAGAGCCGTTTACCAAGCTTGTCTTCCTCCTTGCACTAACAAGCTGCGAGTTTCCAAGTCTCTGAGCCGCAGGAGGCAAATGGATTGCGACATGGAGATGGCGAGTGCACAGATTGATCATCTTTTGAATAATCAGCTTAGTGCGTGGTGAGAGTGAAACGCACAGGGAGCACACTGTCACCATCTTATTTGAACAAAGAAGGTCATTGCTTCAGTCACTCCGGTTCATCTGATAAACTTTACTCACTCTTTGCTCACCAGCTGTCCATTTACGGTGAGCATTAAAGCAGCACTCTGTGGCTCCAAATGTGAGCAACCGTTTGGACAATGTGGACTTCAATACCCAGAAATACAGTAACAAATTGATACTCTTAAGCCTCATAGCAAAAGAAGCCAAAGGATGTGATTGTTACTATATTGCACTCAGGCTCAGATTTGTCACTCTCCGTGGGCGGATGAATGACCAGACCAGGCAGGACAATTTCATTTTGGGCAAATGGGCTGAATCTCCAGCATTCTACTGTGTGATGCGACTGTAAAATTAGATTTTGTTTGTTTTTGTCTCTGCTAGGATTGATATTTACTTAGGACAGGATGTGGGAGGATGTATTTGCAGACGAGCACAAACCTATCAATAGTCGTTTATCATGGAGGCATTTGACTGGCGGTTTAAATGAGGTTTTTTAGGATCTAACAGATGTATGGACAGGGAGTCACTACACATTCAATCTGAATCATTTATATTTACATTTTTATTGTTTAACTTAAATAACTGAAATTAAAAACTGAATAGCATAATTCAATATTTCTGCCACTTTATTTAGATTATTTAATCCAATAAACAAAACGTACACAGACCGGCCGGAGTTCTGTGAATCTGCACTCGATCGCTCTTCCTCAACGACCAGATGTGTGTCTCAGTAAGCTGAAAGTGACTCGTGAGAACTGAATGTGAAAGAGAGTTGAAGTTTCAGTGATGATCAAATGCAGTTTCAGTTTATTGGAATTCAGTTTCAAACTAATAAATTAAATGTCTAATTAGGATATTCAGATTCAATGCAATTATTCAAATAAATGATGATTCAGATCCAGTTTCTGACACAATCTTCTGTGTTTGTGAAGTGTTTGAAAAATATCAAAGAGAGATTGAACAAGAATAACAAAATCTGACGTCTTACTACTGTACATCTAATGTGATTTTTACTTTGAGGAACATCTGAAGATTCACAAACTTTGAGGTGCCATCTTGGTGATCACAGGGCATTATTTAGATTTTGCAAAGTTACACTAAAGCTTTAAGCGGATTTTCTTCTCAAAGTTTGGATTGAGAAAATCTGATGATAGACATGACTCCAATCAAATCAATTAAACTTTTTTTTAGATCCTATAACTCAATGACGTTACACAAGTATTACGCTTCATGTGAAGATAGGCAGCAGAGGAGCTTTTATGTGGAGTGAAGGCTTCTAATTGTGAGCAGCAGCAGGACGTAAACATTTGTCTACAGTAGAGAAAAAAGGAAGAAAATAAAGGGAAGTTAAGATCTATTAAAAGAAGTCAGACAACTTTCCTGCCTTAGCCCTGCATAAAAACAAGCGGATTAAAATGTACTTAAAGGCTGAAAGTCTACACACAATCATATTGCACTTGATACTTTCTGAATGAGAGGACAGGGAGCATTATGTTTGAAAATACTTCTTAACTCAGAGCTCAATGTCAAGGTTTGTTCACAATAATATTGAAAAACATCTTTTCTGGTGCATCATTAAGATATTTTCCCTTGAATATAAGTTTGAGAAAAACATTGAATTGAACAACTGACACATTTCATTCCTACGAAGCATAAATCCCTTTGGGTTTTCTAACTTTTAAGCAATTTGAAGACAACACCTTGGGCTGTGAGAACCTGCAACATGCTTGAAAATAATCATTTATCGTGGCTCTGATGATACCTTTGTGCTCTAACTTCAGTATTGAGTATCTTTATTACTGGGAGGACACAATTCAAACAAATAAAATGAAAACAACAACAGTGCAGTCCATTTCTCTGAGTGCATCGAAAACATGTGGGCAGTGAGGCAAATCTGGAGCGTGATTGTCTTGATTTTTCATACTTTGGAAGTGAACCTCAGAGTTCTCAGTGAGCCTCAGCAGCAGCGCTTTCAATTTTTCCTTTTTAACTCAAAAACAGCAACAGAAACACTTAAAAACACTGACCACAGCAGCCTCTGAGATTTTATCGGCAGAAATACAATACAGATACAAGAGCAGGCAGGTACGCGAGATTTGAAGATGCAATAAGGTGGGTGAGTATCTAATACAAATCAATTGCTAATAAAACCCAAAGTGACATTTGCCACAACTAATACCAGAGGACAAACACTCAATCACTGCTGAGAATTCCCAGTTCACCCAAGCACAGATTTATTAATTTCCAAAATATTACAAGGAAGCTGGCAAATTTCATCATCATTGCTCAAAATGTCATCCAAAAGCTGATGGAGACCCAGATAGCCATTGTACAAGCCAATATCCACGAGTCTGCTGATTTATCAGTGTTTGACTTGAATAATGAAAAACTAGATACAATTGCCATGTCTATATGTGATGTGAAGAATGAGTAGCTTGTAGAAACAAACCAATAGAAAATGATCTGCCAACTTTGCATCTCAAGTCACCCTTTTAGCCTCTTTTAGCTCTTATTTTGGTTTTGTGGCACATTTACGACAAGTTTCAGTGTCATCAAAGGTTCATCGAACTTGTTTCCAGCGGGCCCAGTCAGCTGTTTTAACAAACAAGCTCCTATAAACCCACCGCACACTACCCACCCAGCACCAAATAGCAAACACACAACATTAGAGACGAGCTAGTGAACACAGTGATAGAATTAAGAGCCAAATATCATTTTCAGGAGATGATGGTTGCTAAAATAAGACTTTAAATGAATGTCGCTGCATGTGTAAACAGGCAATTGTGATACTTGTGTAATGAGGGGCTAAAGGTTGGATTATGTATTGACTTGCAGGGCTACCTTGCAAACTACTGTACTGTAGCTGCTGAGCTAACTGCTAGCATGCTAGTCAATCGAAGTTAATAGTGCTGGGCAATTTACTTTAAAATGTAATGTATTACATATAACTAGTTACTCTCATTTGAAGTACAATATTACTGTCTGTGTAGAGTAATTCATTACTGACTACTAGCATTGGGGAGTAACTAGTTACATGTAACAGATTTACGTAATTAAATTACAAAATAAATGTAATCACTTACCGTTACAGAATTTTTTTAAAAATTAAATTATAGTTACTAGCCTTGGCCTGTGTAACGGCAGCAACAGCTGATTCCTGACTGCCCCGCCTCCCTGCCGGATCAGGAGACTTTGTGTTGCTGCCGTTACACAGGTTGGACACGGCGCTGCTTTTCAGTTGCCACCAGCCTACTGTGACCCCGCGGCACGACAGCAAAAAATAATTGAGGTAACCCTGGAGTCTGACTCTGCAGCCATATCAGCCATTGAATTTCACCATCATCAAGTTACACCCAGCACTGCCTATTGCTCACTCTCTCTCTCTCACACACACACACACACACACACACACACACACACACACACACACACACACACACACACACACACACACACACACACACACACACACACACACACACACACACACAATGCTGCAGGGTAAGTGAAGGACAGAGAGGACTGGAGCTGCTGTACCTTTGAGATGAGCTCGTCGTGGTTGGCCAGGTGTGCCCGGCAGTGGATGCAGCTGTAGGTGCGGTGGCAGCTTGGCAGGTAAGCCTGGAAGGTCTTTGACTTGGTCATCTTCACCATGTCAGTGGGGCAGGGCTCTTCGCTGGTGTCCGGGCTTGCACTGGAAGAGTTGCAGCTCTGCTGGACTTGCTGACAGAAGAAACACTGGAAGATGCAAGCCAAAGCCGTCGTTGTTGTGGAGTGGGTGTGTCGCACGCTCCACACAAACACCACAGGAGAAAATCAAACCTGCATGGAATAAGGGAAAGAAAATGGAGATGTTGTCCCATACTTCCTATTTTTAGAGCTCATGATCTTGATTGCATTTCCAAAATAAAACAGCTCGTTGCCTCAAGGCAATCATTTGATTACAATAATCTATTATGTGATCACAACCACACTTTGTTGACTACCATCATGACTCTGCGGTAATGTTACTTCATATTATGACACGTGAAACAAACCCTTGTTTATGTAAAGCCACACAACATGTTTCACTTCATCACAAACTGTTTTCTTATTCATAGTTTATGACAGGATGACTTGTCTGTTCTGTCTCACTGAGCCGATACATGCAGGATGAGATTATCGTATACCCTCTGAGATAAACGTTTGGTGTTTTTGTCAGGAAAATCATGTATTATTCACAAAATCCCTTAAAAAAGGACAATATGTTTTTTTAATTTGTTTTACAGACTTTGTTTTAGCTAAGAACAGTTTGTGTTTAGTTGTTCATTAGCACGTGCACTATTTCTGTTTTTAATGATTGGCATCTATAAATCATTGTATCTATTAAAAGTCACATTTCAGAAGTTCACAATTATTATGGCATGAGATATAACACAAATATATCCTTGAACTGTAGATAATTGTGTGATTGTATCTATTGTTTTCTTACTACTGTCAGTCAGAATTAAGAGGAAATATATGAAACACTACACAGAGATCAGTTTTACCAGAAGTGAAATGTGTTTTAAATTTGTAATTTTGTAACAGTAAGCTATTCATTGACATATGCCAGGTTATTTTATAAACCATAATAAATGTATTCATTTATTTTTATTTGTGTTATTTGGGCTATCATTTATATGGATTATGTCTAAGAGATTGTACTCTACAACAGTCAGATGGGGGCAAGAGATAGTTTGTAATGTGAGAGCATCTGAATGTTGTTAATAACCCCATTTTCGGAAAACTGTGCAAACAATGTGAGTTCAACAGGTCAGAGCTGAACCAGGAGTTCAGTCTGTTAACTGTCAACAACAGACAATCTGAGTTATAACTTTACCGTTTGCCTTCATTTTCCTTTACAAAAAAGTTTGGCTAACCTCTGGGTTTGTTTACAATCTGTCGGATCATCTGACTGCTCGTGTTTGTTTCTCGCCCCGCCGGACTCCTTGTTAGTGTCCTCGTTCCCAGATCTCTGCAGTGGTGGAAGTTTTCAGATCTTCTACTCGAGTGAAAGTATCAACACTGCAGTGTAGAAAAGAGCAAAAGCACAAAAGGCATTAACATCAACATATACTTATAGTTACAGAAAATGAAAGTACTCATTATGCAGAATGGCCCTTTTTGGAATCCTAAATATTATATCACTTTTCTTAATGTGTTCATTACTGTTATGTTGCAGCTGGTAAACACGGGGCTACTTTTAATTACTTTGGCTACTGCTGGGTAGCTTATCCTATAATAATATATCATCATTTATCAATTGATCTATATTTTGTATTAATAATCTAAATCTGCAAAGTACCTGGAGCAAATAAATGTAGTGGATTAAAAAGTTCAAATTTGCCTCCAAAATGTAATAAAGTAGAAGTAGCATAACACGGAAATACTCAAGTGGAGTAAAAGTACCTTCAAATTTTACTTAAGTACAGTACTTTAGAAAATGTACTTAATAGTTAATTACAAATTAGTACTTTGTAAGTACTTACTTTAAGTTAAAGACAAAAAAAAGCACATGTATAGCATACAGCATCACAAAGAATCCTGTTTATCATGTTGTAATGGCCGAGATGAATTCAGCGCGCCTGCAGGGGATTCAGCTCTACAGAAACAAATGCAAAGCAATTCAGTTCATCTGCAGGACCAACTAGAATAGAAGATGAGAGAATGAGAGACACAATGAATAAATAAAAAAATATATCTTTGCAGGTGTACAGCACCAAATATTCACCAGAATGAAAACCTGTTGCACCTCCTGCTTAACCTCACTGCTGTGTGGACTTTGGCAATAATTTAGATGCCAGGTGATCAAATATGACATTTGTGCGTACACCAATACCAAAAGTATTCAAAAATATGCATAACTAATCTTTTCCAAAATCATTTTCAACATTGAGACTCAAACAGTAATTCACCTCCTCGAAAGAGCTCAACAGAAGACATGCCTTACTGATAATATAATAACAAATGCAACTTTTTAAGTTTAACATTCACATTGTCAAACACACATTTTTATTCGACCTATTTCCGTTAAAATAATCTCGTTTCTCCTCCATTATTATTATTATTATTATTTTTTTACAAATCTTTGCATCCTTGCCACCTTTTATGACCCTTTGTATTTATCTTGTTTATAGAATTATCATTATAAATAGTTTGCACTAAATTGATTTATGTGAAACTAGATCATATTTAATGGGGGGAAAAAATCTGGTTTTCCCTCTGATGTCCTCCAGCTGCTCTGCCTCAACTCTGTCTGATTGACAGAGTTTCTTGAGGGACAGAAAGCTTTACTTGTTGCTAAAGTAGAAAAGCGCTAACAGCTGCTAACGCTAGTTAGCCGTGCTGGGAGTGTTGGTGGACCTATGGCCGCTTGGAGCAGGAGGTTTTAGGGCACGGGGGAGGGGAGTCGGCAGCAAAGCGGTCGAGTCATACAAATAAAATGTGAAATCAATCAATCAATATTAATAGATATTTGGCCAATTGGAGGCAGCAGAACGACCTATAAACATAAAATAAGACATATAGAGTGCTGCATGAATGAGTCCGAAAAGCCAGAAATGTGTTAGCATTGTCGCACTCGCGGTTCCTTCGTCTCAAAGTCAATGGGTTTTTCTAAGTGGGATTTTGGCAAAATGCCTGAAATAAGGTATTTAACACAAATTTAAGAGATTTACACGCTTTGTTATAAGACATAAAATACATCAGTAAATACCCCACTCGTGAATTTAAAGCTTTTAGGCGTCTTAAAAAGGAGGTTGCTAACAATTTGCTAAATGAGACGACTAAACGTCATCACGACGTACACTAATCCGCTTTTAGTTTAGCGGTGGTGAAGTCATGCGACCGTGGTGCAGTTTGTTAGAAGCCACATTTAGCTTTTTACTTCTGGTAATTGCATTTACGCTTCAAATATGATAAAAGCTCTTTTCATTTGTGAAGATTATCTTGCTGAACAAAACATGCGAGTGTCATAAACGTTTGTTTGCCACACAGTTTATGGGTGTAACATGTTTTAATGTTTAAGGGGCTAAATATGAAATTCAGAGCATGTCTTTGACTGAGGGATTGCCTCCACACGGCTCTCAACATGGCGACGGTGCACGCAGCTAACGGTGCTATCTGTGTGACAACGCAAACAACGGCAACAGTGCTGACAGAGCTAACCGTGTTAACCTGAAGGGGAACTGAAGGTTGGGTGCAACGTTTCAGCCACAACGCCGTTGTTCGGGACACATTATCAGAAACAAGTGCCGCATGTGCACGATGCAGAGCGGAGGTCATTAGCAAGTCAGTGGGACACACACACACGTAGGGAATACCATGCACGCGCAGACCGGCTAAGTAAACAAAGCACAGAGAAACTTGGATTACAACACACACAGAGGGAGTGTGACTTCATTCTCTGCTCAGGTAGACATTACTCCACTATATCTGTAGACGACAAATAATTGTTTGCTGCTTTATTAATGCTCTGAATGTCATATTTAGAACTTCAGAACTTAAGTAATAATCTGGAAGATTTTAATTTAAAGTAATGTTTGTTAAATCACTGTTGAGCCCTTGCATTTGAAGTGTTACAAACAGTGTCTGTGGCGACATTCCCAGGAAAAAATGAAAAAGCAACGCAGAGTTAGTGACATGTTTTCCTTCACCTTGCAGGGGTCGGTCCACCAGAGAGGGTAGGTGGGACTGACGCAACAGACTCTTAAAATCACTGAGTGTGAAGCAGAGAACTGTTATTTTCCGGTTCTCTGCTAGCATTGTGAGTAAAAGGTTTATATGGCCAACAAACAGAAAAGAGAGATGACTATGATGAAACTTCAAAACTACCAACTGTCTGACGTCACACATACGACTATCTTTGTATCTCTGAGAAGTGAAATCCAAAAACACACCTGCAATTACTGCCTATCGCCATAGGTGCCTCCAAAACGGAGATCTTTGAGATGGCAACTTTACGTGGGGAATATTGCTGTACTGTTGTCATGGATCACCTGTCAGTCAAACACAGTAGGCGGGACTATGACATCTTTTGTTCTTTTGTTGATCGAACATTACACTGGGTGTTGCCATTTATCTGCTCAACCACAGTGTATTTCATTCTTTATATTTACTACAAACATATAATAGGAAACACATTTTATGTGCACTCTGGGATCTTTTTTCCCCAGGCAAAGACCAACACTGGTGACAGTAATGAGAGAGTAAAAAAAGGAAGATCTACTAAATGTTGAGGTGTGGTTTATACTATATGTATGCAACTGTATGATTCTCAACAATATGGCAGTGGTGTAAGAAGTGTTAAGATATTTTACTTAAGTAAAAGTAGCAATACTACAGTGTAAAAATACTCTGTTACAAGTAAAAGTCTTGCAAAATCGTACTCAAGTACAAAAGTATGAGCATCAAAATATTCCACCAAAAGTAAAAGGTACTCATGCAGAATGACCCACATCACAATGATATACTTATTACATTATAATTAGTGATGCATATATCTGTTAATCACTTTAATTGTAAAGGTGGGGAATGATTGTAATAACTTTATATAGGTATCTTAATCTATATTAATACATCATAGTTTATTAGTTGATTATACTTTGTAGTAATAATATGAATCCGCAAAGTAACTAAAGCTGTCAAGTAAATGTATTGGAGTACAAAGTCAAAGATTTTAAATTGAAGTAGAGTAGAAGTATAAAGTATCATACAATGTAAATACAGTAAAGTACAAGTATCTCAAACTTTTACTTAAGTACAGTACTTGAGTAGATGTACTTTTCACATTCCACCACTGATTTGACAGCCACACCTTGAAACCCAATACTACTTCTGAAAAAGTATTGGTATGTTTTCACAAAGGACAGACATCGTGAAAGATAATCCAAGTGTTGAAAATAGGAAAAACTAACTACTGTCCTTAAAAAAACACATCGTCTCTCACAGGCTGCTCTCAGTCACTATAACCACCAACACAGCATAACAAAAGGTTGCACCGTGTTAAAAAAACAACAACAACAACAACAACAACCCTGCTGCATCCCCGAGAGTGAAAACACAATAACAACAAGCTTCAGTGGCTCCAGAAGTTTCCAGTTGAGCTCAATGTGCTGCAACAGGAAGAGCAGCAGCTTTGAGACAGAAAACAGCAGCCAGACAAGAAAACAAAGGAGCTTCCGCAACTCAACAGGAAGCAGCCGTGACCTGAAGCATGGCTGTTCTGCAAACACCCACATATTTACACAACTGGGAAAGTACAAGACAGGGGGAACTACTGGCAGACAAACCCTGTGGCCCCCAGACGAGCCATATTTCCATACATATACTGTATAATCTGCACAGGTACCCGAGGCATAATCCCTGCATGAACGGTACAAAATCCCCTGAATTAGCCCAGTAGAGCCCAGCCTGCATGTGCATGGGGAAAGGTAAACACACACACACACACACACACACACACACACACACACACACACACACACACACACACACACACACACACGCACACACACACGCACACACACACACAAACAAATAAGAGCTTTGTGAGTGTGTATAACACTCTGTTATTTGCATTAAGACACACTGACAACATGACACAACGCACACTCTTTCATTGTCTTCCTAAATGCCAAATAAGGACAAGTAAAGTCGGTGGAGCTGTTTCTTTGTTTGTTTTGGTTCCCTGTGAAGCCAAGTTTCTCACTTCAGGATATCTGACAGCACATGGTCTTATTTGTGTTCACTTTGTAGGGTCTTACTTGAGCATTTTCGGTATATTTCTTTAACTATAACAGCTGGAAAACACTTAGAAATATGCCTTAAATCCTACAAAATATTTTCCTGACACTAGAATTCATGCTTCTTTTGTTTCAGCCTTCCTTGTCACATGGTATCAGCTCAAATTTGGATTTAAACGATGTTTTCTTCTTGAAAGATAAACAAAGGAAAATGTAAAAAAGGGAGATGTGAGTTGAGTGGACAGGTAACACAGCAGGAACAGCTGATATTCAAACAGAACACGGTGAAAACAAAGAGGCAGCACACTGTGCGTCTCTGGTAACCACTAACAGGAAGAAGTGTCCAGACAAAAGACTTGCTCCACTCACCACTGAATCTAACCCGAAAAAACAACACATTTAATACAACATGCGTTTACACCATCATTTTTATATTCTAAATAACTTAATCTCGACATGACAGGCTTTTGCAGCCCCCCCTCCTCTCCTAAAATGTGTTTATCCCCAACAAAGAGCAACGACGCGAGCTCAAGTGCAACAGTGTCGCTGTATCTGGCCGTTTTCTTATTGTTTGTTTTTTTCCGAGCCTGATGCAGTCTGTGAATCCAGCACGACACCAGAACCAGGCTTTATGAGGTAAACATTAACCTGATGCTGTACTCACCACCTGGATCAGATCTGAGCAAAAAGCAGCTTGGTGGAAAACTGCTTGCTGGAGAAAGACAGAGATGTTTTTCAGTTTGTTGTTGTTTTTTTAAGTTGAATAAATGATTGTCGCCGTCCCAGAGTCTGGTCCATGTGTGATGCTGCCAGATGGGAACTTATTGTTGTGTCCTTTGAGTGCTGACGGATCTCATTTTTCCCAACACGGGCTTTTGTTGTGTCTTTTGTGTGCGTAATGGACTGGCTGGTTACTTTGGTACAGAAACGTCACCACGTGGGAGGGAGATGGAGCTTTGACTGACTGCTAGGGCTAGCCTATGGGGGCTGCGCTGCCTTCAGGCTCCCGTGGGAAAGATGGTAACCAGGGTGAGTAGCATTTAAGTGGAAATAAATTGTTTTGTTTCTTTACTATCTTTTAGCCTCCGATTAATTTCAGTGTTTTTTGGAAATAACTTATTACTGTATATGTTCTTAAATGTTTTTTACTTTTTGCCATTTTTGTATTACAATTATTTATTGTAAATTCCTCATCTTCAATAGTGCATACATTTGGATATAATTATATAATAATAATAAATGTATTTAAGTAAATATATGTACATATTGTTTTGTTTTAATGTTCTATGTGTGTATAGCATGAAGTAGCTACAGCTTACATTTTATTGTGTAATCCTGTGTTGTAAAATTAAAAATGAATTAACCTTGAGCTTTATTTGTGATTATTTTTGTGTCAAAACACTTATGCTTAATACTGCATATAGTGTATGCAGTATTAATTTAGTACCTTTTAGTTTTAGTTTTTGACAATTTGTAGCCTATTTCTCATGACGTATATCGCAATGTAGTTTTTAAGGTTATTTATCTACACTATGCATCTGTTCTTCTACTTTCTTTTGCTGCTGTGACACTTCAGGTCCATGCATATGATCATTAAACTTAATCTCGTCTTAAAGCAAAGTTATTCTTAATAACTCAATTTACTCAAACTTTACTTCAGGATACATTTAGGTTTATATTTTAAAATGTTTTCTCAGTTTGGGACTTGTAAAACACAGTGATATAGCTTATTTTGTATTATTGATATGCCCAAAATGCCCTGTATTTAATTTATTTTTCACCCGTATGTATCTCACTTCAGGTTGTTTGCTTTGGCACCTAAAAAAACAACTTCTCCGATTAAGACGTTTTAAGTGGAGGAATATTTTTTGCATTATCACTGCTGTAAAACATTTATTCCTACGCATCGCATATAAAGTTTCTGTGTGTGAGAGTTATTTATCACAAGCAAAGAAATGTATTATATATTTTTTGTTTCAGAAAAGCTGTGAAAGTTATTGTTTCATTATTGAAGTGTATATTTCCCATGTGACATGAACGCACCACTGAGAGAAGGAGGGAGCGCGCAGCTACCCGGATGTGTAAATAAATACAAGATGAGAATATGAATATGACTCCCTGTTCTATCTCGGATATGAATACATAATATTTTTGTTTGTCATTTTTGGTTTTCCACCAGCTGCTCTCTTTTTATTATAGGCAAAGTCACATTTTGTTTGGCACATGTTTCACTCAAATTACCAATTGCATGACAAATATTTCCAAATATTTCATATGTAAAAACACCAAAAAGCAGAAAAGGGTCAACATAACTAAGCACCATAGAAACACTATAGAAATAATATAGGATGTTTGAAAAATATCCACACAGAGCCACAAGATAATTTCAGAAACAGATCAAAAGATTCCTATTTTTGGGTTTCTTTAGACTTTGACTATTGAGACAAAGATGAAATTCTTATTTTAGTTTACAGATTGAAAAACAAAACAGCAGCCTGGTCCCCCACACCACCACCACCATCAACACCACCACCACCACCTCCTCCTGCAGCTGCTGCTGCTGCCCTGTTTGTGTGTCAATACTGCATCATACTGAAATAAAAAAGAGCCATACCTGAAATATAGCCTGAATGACATTAAATGTATAAAAAAAGGCTCAAATTAAACAGTAATCTGGTTCATATCTCCCGAACAAAAGCCTGCCCTCGTCCTACCCTTGCTGTCCTGACGTCGAGGACGCGCGTGAGCTTCAAGACTACAACAACAGCTCATCATGGACTGTTTTTTTTATTTCATACTTTCATCCCTTCATTAAAAAATAAAATGGTGACAACGCAGCACGAACCTCGTTATGTTGCAATACCCTCAAATGTGTTGCTTCACCACATGGATGCATGTAAATAACATTGCAGCTTCCCTCTGAGGTGCGCGCGTGAGCGTTATGGAATCCACCCCTTTCACTGTGTTTTTGTCGCCTGTTCACGTGGCATCATAAGCCCCCAAAAAACTGACCGAGATCTGCAGCCAAAGAGATGAAGATGATGGTGATCATAACGCATATTATCAGCTGAAAGGAGCAGCATGTCAGGTTTTTTTTTGCTCTTGAATGTAACTCGAGGATCAAATTGCAAAACGTGTTTCATTAAAGAAAGGAGACATTAACCTTATAATTAATGTACATAGGTTATGATACACTGACAGTTATATTAATCCAAAATAACTATACTTTTAGAGGGGCATTATATACAACATAACATAAATACCACACTTTAAGTTTCTAGAGGAATATTATGCAAATATTCTAAGATTGTTACCAGAATATTAAAGTGTGTTTCATGCATTACATAGTTTATTAGCTCTGCATGCATCACAAAACACAAGAAGCCTAATCCTACGATTAATTTAAGCTGTAAAATATAAATATAGAAACACTATAAATCCCCTGTTGCAACAAGAAACAAAACATGAAAAACCACAAAGTAGCCTATAATAACAGCTATACACTCACTACACAGACACACACTTTAAAGTCTCTAAGGGGATATTACAGCAGGTAATACAGTGATTATTCTGACAAACACACGCGTGTCCTCCAGCAGGTCACTGGCGCTGCACTCACCCCAAAAACACTTCGTCTTCCCCCCCTCGGAAACCAAAACAACCCGGTGAAGAAATCTCTTCCTCCGCTGGAGCTGCAGGATATTGGTTAAAAAAAAACATTAAGAGACCTTCTCAGTCACATAAAGGTAGGAGTCTGTCTAGCTCGCGCCAAGTGCCATTTAAAAGTCTGCAAAAACATCAATCTTCCCAGTGGATCTTCTCTGCGTTCATAAACCAAAGACTTTTTGGGTTGAAGATTGAAATATGCGGGATATCTCCGTAGGTCCGGTTCGAGTAGAGTCCCATCCGTGAGGCGGGTCAGAGTGTGTGCATGTTGGAGCAGCTTGCAGCTCTTTGAAGGGGTTTAACCTCTATACCTCCGACATCAGCGGTAGGACAGGCCGAGCTGTCCCATCTGCGGCCTTATTTATACAGAAATCCTAATTAGCTCCGTGATGCGCAGAGCGCTTTGAATAATGCACAACATACTCGACATACTCATTGACGACACCGGATATGTCTGGTCGGTTTTAAAGTGTTTATATTCTCATTGGGAGGAATTGTGTGAGCTGGTTTCGGTCTTAAACAAATAATAAAAGTGCAGAAAAAGCGGTGTTTTATTACATCCACCGGTGCTGCCTTTATGTGTTGCAGGAAATAAGAGAGTTGTGAATTGAGCGCACAAGAACAACAACGTGGAACAACTCTAACATTATTATAATCCCAAAGGACATTTGGTTTGCAGCCAGCCATTCATCATAGAATCACATAAATACACTGATGGAAATAACCAGCAACAAAAAACATAAAACAACTTAAAATATGTTACAAAAAGACATCAGAACTAAAAAACAGATATTTAATAAAAGCAGAAAGGTAAAAGTAAGGTACAACTTACTTGTTTCTTAGGTTTTCAAACACAGCTGGTCTTCTTTGACAGTGGATGGAGTTGCTCAGTTGTTACTGAGATGATTTAGTGGTTGTGACGTTTTGTTTTTATAAGTATGATGATACATTCAACATGGAACAAAGAACAAAACAGCTAAAGTAGCCTACACAGTTTGCAGTATACATTTTCATTATTTATATTTAGTATTAGTTGTATACGTGTATTTAGGCTTTAAAGTGAGTTTGTAAACTTTAAACATACTTTGTCACGAGGTGCTTTACGTGGATATTTTATTATTTATTTGTATTTCCGGTGATAAAGGCAGAAATCATGGACGCAATGTCAACAGCTTTTTTTAAAAACATTTTTTTTTAGCTTTTATAGCTTCCAAAAAGTAAAAAAAGTAAAACACTGTCTGCTGTATGCCTTTAAGCTGCTACTTCGGACCAAAACAACGGAACGCTCTTCATTTTTTAAATCTCCTAAATATGATCTTTGGAGAGGTACGTGAAGGCAACAGCAGCCTAGCTACACAGACTGTTCTACAAATAGCGTCCAATCAGCGAGAAGAAGAAACTTCGTCTGACTAATCCGCTGCGAGGGAGGGCGGGGCTACACACCACAGCCAATCAACCCGAGTCCAGACGCTGGACAGCGCGCTCCGGTGGCTGAGGGTTGTTTTTGGCTGTGCGCGCCACCGACACAGACGCGTGCCAAAAGCCAATACCCCAGAGCGCGTGCGTGGCCGCATTGCAAGCACGTGGTTAAGAAGCGCAAGTAAACAAACCCCCCAAAAATCAATAGATTTGATTGATTTTGAATAGTGGTCTTTACTGTGGTTTTATAATAAATATTTATATCAGGATTGTTTCAGTATATTTTATAAAATAATTGTATAGGTTTACCTTTTTCTTCCCCTTAAAAATTTATTTTTTCTTAAACCTCAATTTGTTTACTATTTTATCCACTTTAACTGTATTTAGTTTTTTATACGTTTGTGAAGCAAATTGGCTTACATTTGTATTAATGTTCGTAAATGTATTTAAAGTGGATTTAATTTATTTATAGGATTAAGTTCAACATTTTGTCAGCTCTTAAATCAAAAAGGAATTCATTGTAACCTTGTA
Organism: Cottoperca gobio; assembly: GCF_900634415.1. Lineage (NCBI taxonomy): Eukaryota > Metazoa > Chordata > Actinopteri > Perciformes > Bovichtidae > Cottoperca > Cottoperca gobio. The sequence continues at coordinate 23,091,685 of NC_041363.1, read as the reverse complement.
ACATGTAACCTTTTTATGGCTTGTAGGCAACATAAAGTGAATGACATTAATTTATGAATCACACTGCTGACTGGACAAAAGACAGACTGCAGTACATGTTATTAGCCAATACAACAGCGCCCCCTGAAGGACACTGTGGCATGGGGCAATACACCATGAAAGAGATAATTAAATCTATTGAACATGAGGTTTTGTTGTGACTTTTTTGGGTTGGACATTATTACATATGTTGCCATGCATTTTTTGTAAGACTTCTGCTTTATAAAAGTTAAAATAATGTCATTCAGTTTATTGAATTACAATACTGATTCCCACAAATATGACTTTATTTCATATGTTATGCATTTATATTTTAGCCCTATATTTTAACTTTCAGCAGATTCTCATAAAAAAAGAAAAACCACCAACCACAACTTCTATGTAATTGTTGTGCATATGATAAAGAACTTGAATTTGATCATTCATCATTTTTACTGCACCATGTTTTGATTCAAAACTAAATAGATATAAAGATAAATAACATTTCCTTTAAATATAATACCTTTAAAAAGGTAAGTAATTCTTCCAAAAAAACACAACAGGAAATGACATCATTAAATCACAGCAAGAAGTCCTCACAATAGGAAACATTAAATCTCTCCAGTGGCTGGAGACATTTATTCAAGTACTTTACTTAAGTACAAGTACTTTACTTAAGTAAAGTACAAGTACTTTACTTAAGTACTTGTACTTTACTTAAGTAAAGTACAAGTACTTTACTTAAGTACTTGTACTTTACTTAAGTAAAGTACAAGTACCTCAAAATTGTACTGGAGTATTTCTATTTTATACTTCTATTCCACTACATTTATTTTACAACTCAAGTTATTTTGCAGATTCTGTTCAATAATAATACTAAATATAATAAACAAATCAATTGAGATATATTATTATAGATTAAGATAAAACTTTATTTAACCCCGGGACTTTAAATGGAGAATACAACTGCAAAATAAAAGTGGCAGACAATAACAGCCACACTGCATTTTGGTGTATTAGGCCATTTTTATTAGGAAATGTTACTCTTTTTGTTAAACACAATTACATTCTATACTTTGTCCTTCCAAGAAACATTTATTTTGTAACTCTGTAATGATAGATTGTTGTGTTGCCGGTTTAAATCTTACAAAAGAGAGATCATAGAGCTGCGAGGCAGTGTTTTTAAGTAATGTCTATATAAATGTCTTGGCAGTTGCAAAAACACAAACAAACAGGGTTAAAAAACAGGGTTTTCAAAGTGGCAGTCAGTCTTTAATAATAGCAAAGAAATGCTTCGTTCAAGTCAAATCCTTCACACGACAGCAAAATAAAACTGACCGATCAATTCAAACAATGTCTATGGCAGGTCAAACAGGAACCTTTGAAATACAACCAAGGATCTTATTTTTTTTTTTTCTCTTTCAGAAATGTTAACTACACAATTAAAGGTTTATACTGATCAAAACATACAGAGGGAAGTAGTTCCACTGGAGACAACTCAAACAAGATTAGTGTCCGATAGAAACAAAACATTCATTTTACAATAAAAATATCTGCACAAAAACATCCCGAAAAAAAAAAGGGTAACTCAAAAAATATAAATGTTTGCTTTTTCGTCTTTTCAATACAGTCACAAATCACACAGCTGTGGCAACAAATCTCTTTAAAATGTACAAAACTGAAAGATAAGGATACCCTCCTGCGACCCCTCCCACCCACAGACTTGATTGTGTTCATTTTTAAGAGCGTATACTGCGATTACAAACGGATTCCCGACTGAACAAAAGCTGCACATCAAATCTTGGATATCAAGACTATCAAAAAAGGCACAAACAGACAGGCTGCACAAAGAACTCAGCAGAACTTTTTTTTTTTTATACAACTAATCCCAGTAAGGTTTCCAGTGCCCTTAATGTTCGGTAACCCCCCCACAAAAAAGACTATCTATAGGCAAGTCAAGTCCCAGCAGGCACCTCGGATTACAACTCCCATCCCAACTACTGTAGAAGCAAGTGCATTTAATAATCGTGTGACAGACGGGTGTACAGCGAGTGTGAGGAGCACTGGGACAGGCGAGTCTTTACTTCCCGCTCAACGTCTGCTCAGGTGAAATTTGAGAGTGCAAAACCTGTCGTCATTTCGGCAATGGAGTTTTGGACAATTTAAAATCTCAGATGGTTAAATCTAAAAATCTTTGAAGAAAAGGTTTTTGGGTGTGAGCAAAGATTGATCAAATATTATTTAAATATAAAAGTTGTATGATATTTTCCAGTAACACCTTATTTTTTACAGGTCCATTATTTCCTAATATTTTCTTGAAAGTGTAATTTCACACTAGTTCTATGGAAAAGACAAAGTTTAATTCAGTTCTTGAGTTGAATAAGTTCAGAGGATTTTCCTTGATAGGACATAATTTATTTATAATTGGAAACTTACAAAAAACTTGCAAATGTTTGTATCCGACTGTCAATGCGTCTAAAAGACTCTAGGTTACGATATCTTAGCAATAATGGGAATTAATTCATTGGAAGTGGACCAACTCAACACGAAGGATGCAAAGATTAGTTGATTACTTCAAATCAGCAATGATTCTGATTAATAATTCATTGTTAAAGTAATTTATCAAGGTAAAATAATTAAACATTTGCTGGTTACAGCTTCTCAAAATATGAGGATATACTGTTTTTTTCAGTTTCATATAACGATTATAAAAATAAATCGATTGAATAAATGATGAAAATAATAGTTTGTTGTAACAATTTAACCCCCATTTCTAATCAAACTAAAATTAATATCAAATTAGTTCTTTGCAGAAAACTTCCTTGCAATAATTACAATTTACAGACCTGTAAAATTAAAATAAAAAGCTTGTACACAGGCTAGCTATCTGCTTTGATAATTACAGATTCATCCGAAGTTTTACTTCTTTACATCTGAAGATGACCGGGCTGCAGTAAAGTGTACTGCAGGGTGTGACATCACTGTTGGAGGTCTGGCTGAACAGTTATGGCTTGAGTGCATGTCAGCAGAGCATTAGCCTCCTCTCTTAGCCCCGACGCAGTTTCAGTCTATCTATCCAGAACAAAAGAAAAACAATCTGTGTTCTTGGCTCTGTCCACTGTGATTTAACTCGACCAGAGCAGCTCTGCCCTCAAGAGAAATGTTTAAACAACTCAAACTTGCTTTTTGCAAATGTACAATAAGAATACAAGTTGAGTTTTAGCTTCACAAATGAAAAAAAATCAAGAGTTTACAGCTCACCCAATACTTTTGTCACAGACCTCCGTCATCATTGTAAAGAATGAAATATCCCCTGAAGCAGCACGACAGTTATGAAAAAGTCTTATTTTATATTTAAATCTCAAATGTCTTACTTTAAGTGTCAGCAGAGAAAGATTCTTGAAGAATCTTTTTAGGTGGATATCGACTTTAATCTACTTTGAGATGCTTTAGTGTCGTAAATAATACTTTGTTTCATTCATTAGGTCACTCACACATCACTGAATGAGCTGCACAACAGTAACCTCGCTAAAGGCTCAGTGTTAGCATGAAACTGAATATATTTGAGGCCCACTTGTAAACAAACTGACAGCCATGAGGCGCTGCAGTTCTACTCAGATGAAACGACTCGGTCGGTTGACGAAGGCTTGTTTGTTTTTCCCCCAAAGTTTCCACATATATTTAGTCTCAATTCCTTTCGTTTGAAATAAAACAATTCTAATTCAAAGTCTTTAATCAGCAGTTACTGACAAAAACTCAAAATAGGTCTTGACTTCTGCTCCTTTTTTTTTTTAAAGCTTTAAAGCTGTGCTGCAGTTGTCGCCTGGTACTGACACTGCCAACTGTTATCTGCATGAAAAATGTTACAAGGGACGAATTGGAAAACCTGATCTGTAACGTTTGGGTATGATTTCAACTGTATCATGACTGGATCCCATTTCTCAGGTTGAGGCAACAACACATTTGTGGTTTCTGTGTGATTGGTATAAATACAGATATATGGTTATTCTCCTATTTGCAACCACAACAAGAAGCGTTACCATGCAAGATGGAGTCTGACTAAAAACGAGGAGACTGAAATCTGTAAATGAAAAGGACATAAAAACAGACAAAAGAAAATGCTGAAGCAAAAGAAGAGTAACAGGACAAAAAGCACTGTGCGATTGGGAAGTGTGACATACCACAAAAAGGTAGAACAGAGAGAGCCTGGGCGCTGTCCCTCGGCGGATCTGACCGGCTTGTGTGGCACTTAACATAGTCGTCTTTGTATACAGAGCTTATAACAGTCATGCAAAGGGCACAGTATTATTCTAACAAGGCGAGAGAGAGAGAGAGAGAGCGAGACAGAGAGAAAAGAAAACACGAAACAGCAAGAAAAACGAGGCACAACAACATTTCCAAACAAAAACAAGTTCTGTGTGATCACTGAACTGTTGTCCGGACGCAGTCAATTTTCTCGCATCTGAAAAACATCGTACTGTACATACAGACCTTTATGAAATAAACAGACATTTCCTTTAGGTTTCTCATGGCTAAGGCAGAAATTGATGGTGAAATCTTTCAATGCACTTGTAATTTGGTGCATTTATACACAACCTGACATTATATTGAAGCCGATGAGAAATTAAAACGGGCATTTTCGGTGTTTAACTAATATATAATATATATATATATATATATATATATATATATATATATATATATATATATATATATATATATATATATATATATATATATATATATATATATATATATATATATATATATATATATATATATATATATATATATATATAATATATATATATATAATATATATATTATATATAATATATATTATATATAATATATATATATATAATTTTGTATTTGGGTCTACTGTGTCCGAAGGATTAAAATAGGTCTTTGTTAAAATGTAGATTCTCATCAACACCAAGTGATGGCTTTTGGCCCACAAAGTCTGTTGCTGATTTTGTGAGTTCATTGCATAAATCAGGTGATTCAATTCAGGTTCTCTTTTTTTTTTTTAAGAGAAAAAAAAGATAAGAGCTCAAGGTATTCCTTGTAACAGTGCGACAAAAAGGTTCGAAAATTCTAAAGACCCCCCTTTGATGCTTCTTATGATTCTTTTAAGTAATCTACTGTTGCAGAGTTATAACCACGACAATTGCACCAAAAAAAACACAACAGCTTGTCTGTCACTCTCAGTCCACTGGACATAAAAAGGTCTTGAATAGGAATAGCCAGAGCCAAACATCTTTGAGACACACACAAAAAAAATTGTTTATCTTGGCTTAAAACACAAAATCACCCCCAAAACTGTAAGCTGTGATGTGAACCTCGCCCCTCGCCTCAGAGAGAGAGAGAAAGAGAAAGAGAGAGAGAATGATTGATTGATTCCCGACGCCATTCCTGAGCAAAGTGGACTTGACGAGTGAGACCCAAGAAATCCAGGTGATGTGGACAACAGGAGGGAAAATAGAAACCAGAAACAAAATCAATCATAGTAACAGTGTGGAGGCGAGGAGGAGCAGTGGCAACGCAGAAGCCAGTCCACAGAAACATCTGCAGGGAGTAGAAACAGTGAGCGCGTTAGTGTTACAGTCATTAAACAAAACTATGACTAAATATGTTCGGCAACGCAATTTTTCCCCCATGACGAGACAGCACGGACGTCATTTATAAACCTTGTCCTGTGTCAAATGACTAACACTAAGACCTTATTATAAGAAACCTGACAAAAAGACATTTGTCTTTCCTCTTTATTTTAAGTAATGATTAGTTGAACAGACAGAAATAATTCTATTTCTTTGGTGATTTCACTTAGCATAGCAAACAGGGTTAGGTTCCCTTTGACAAGTTGCATTTTTGATTTTTGAACTCAAACCCTAACGTGAAGCTAATGAAAACATTTTCAGTATGGGACTTCTGCACTGTAGGAGGATCTGATGTTCATTGTCCATGTAAAAAGAGTTTTGTGTTCTCTACCTTTGACTGAATATAAAGCACTCCTCACTATTCACCTGGCACACACGTTTACCTATCCTGCATTTCTTCATTGCCATCTTTATTTCTTTTTAAATGGTTGCTATACCTTTAATTTGTACCTCTACATGTACTCAAAAGTTAGATTTAAGATTACAGAATGGAAAATATTCCTCAGTAAAAACTGAACTAGATATAATGGTCTTGAATCAGGAATAGAGTGAGTTTTCTGGTGTTGGGAAGCCTACATGTAGCTCAACATGGGTCCTTGTAAAGGCGTTATTAATTTCTAGTTGCTCTACCTTGGAATTACATCCTCTGTGCTCAATCATTTTACATGCTGTGGATTATTCAAAATTAAGAAAAGTGGCCACCATGGATCAACAAAAAGTGAGAAGCTTACAGACTCTCTTAACGTCACCACTACTAGTGTAAAACACACGGTTTGAGTGACAGGTAACCAACACCAAGAGACTAGAGCCGTGCAGAAACACCACCGCAAAGAAAAAATAAAATAAGACGTACACTTAAAAAGACTCAGCTACAAATGTTTATGTAAGAACTTCCCGTTACTTAAATTTAGCATTTACAAGTATTACATATTCTTTTATAAAATTCCCCATCACCTCTGGCTTCTACTCTGATCCTTTAAAGAGAAATGCATTATGTCAGCACTTGGATTACATCAGTCACAATGTTACTATAGCCAAAGATAAAGGTAAAACATACATTAACAGAAGTTACAGATACTGAAATGGAGGAATTCGGATGTGAAGATACATTTAAAAGCTGCACAAACAATCAAACTGTTGCCTCTGCAGGGAGCAGCTTTGTGCGTTCTGCTGCTCTAATTAGAGAGACGTCACACTCTGCTGCTTTTCAGTAGACTCATGTTATGCATCGAAAAAGCTGCAGAGGGGAAACACAGTAATTACATACGCTGACACAAAGACGATGATAGGCTATAAAATGTAGCACTGATAGTTATTATCACAACAAGAGGCCTGCCAGGGAGCAGCTGGTGGTGAGCAGAGATCATGGGGATCATCAAATGCAGGACTCTTCAGGTTTTTGCTTTGGATGTAAACAGAACGCAACAAAGCTGGTGAGCCTATAAAGAGCTCGTTTAGATTGATGGTTTATAAAAGTGGCTTCATCCACATGTAGAACTTTACTGTACAAAAGCAAAACTAAGAGCTATATTATAGTGTACTGTGAGAGGTCTTTACTTTAGCTCTCGAGTGGCGAGTTGTTAAATTCAACACAAATGAATCAGTGGTTTTTAAAGCGGTTACACCACTCACTTGCACTTCTAGTGTTTAAAGTAGTTCATGATGGACTCTCAACTTCGCGAGGGTCACCCTTGAAAAGTTGGTTGTTTCAAGATTTCGGTGCAGCTGATGGTAATATTGATCTGTACCTTTAGTTCTGAACACCGTCCCTCTCTGAGTTTGTTGCCGTTCAGGTTACAAGCTGGACTGCTAATGATGTGGACTCACCTGTGTGAGATGTTAGGACCTAAAGGCAGTCTGGAAACGTGCAGTTTCTTCAAAGATGAGCTCCTTCAGTGTCTCTTTGGGTAGGTCATCCAGCTCCATGTCAAACTTGAACGGGGCCTCGGCAACAGGCTACACAGGGAGGCAGAGAGGACATGTTGATAGAGGAACATAAAAGATGCCAAAAAACTCAGAAAATGATATTGTGGTTAGCATAAGATTACATATCCTCATTTCAAACAAGCCCGTATAGCACAAACTGACATCTAACGGCCCGAGATGACTGGCTCACCTCATCTGTGGGGTCGTAATACTGCTCCAGGTAAGGGTGCGCCAGGGCCTCCTCCACCTCGATCCTCTTGTGAGGGTTAAAGGTCAACATCTTGTCCAACAGGTCCAGAGCTGCAGCACAAGGAGGACATTTAACACGATTCTGAAACATCAACGAGCTTGCTTGCCCACCAGAGGGCACTATCGCACCCTACATGCTGGTTGAATACTTTCCAGGTGGAAAACTATGAGACTCACTTTTGTTGCTTTTACATATTTTATAAAAAGGCATTACTGATTAAGTGAAATTCCAAGCATTCTAGGACCAATTTGTTGAGCTGCTGTATGTTTCAAATGTCAATATAATGTAGTTTTGAACCGTGAAATCACAATCTGTGGCTCCATCTTCCCACCGCCAAACATTGCCATTTGTTTTGCTTGACAGCTGTGGTTGTGGGTAAATGTGTTTCTCTTCGTGTCACCTGTGCCCCGCATAAAATGATACTATGTCCAGGAATTCTCTCAGGAAATTGTTTCGCGGCCACCCTCATCTGCAGTACAACCTCTTATAATAATATTCTAGAAATTCCATGATTAGTGGGAGACATGTTGGTCGATGAAGAGTTTGTCCTGGCTCTCACCTTTGGGATCAGCGTTGGGGAAGAGGCGGTTCCATGGCACTTTGCAGCGTAAAGGCAGCGACAGGAGATAGTTCCTGGCCTTAATGTTGATGATGCAGTTGAGATCCTCCTGAGAGGGAGATCCCAAGATCCCTGAAGGACAAAGAGAAGATTATAGAAAATAATTACTTTTTGTTTCGGTTTAAGACAACTCTAAATGAAACTCAAAACTTAAAGTTTTCAGTAAGTAACAGTCTGAAGGTGCAACAAAAGAACAGATGGGAGAGGCAATATGTGGTCTAGCACCAACAAGTACAGCTTTATAAAAGGAATATTAACAGCTACTATATCTATGGACTGGCACCAGGAAGCTGTTGCTACTGACAGAGAGTGTGAACGTTTAGTTTAAGGGTTAAAATCTTTTATGCAGACTAGGGATGCTAATTTAGATTTTTCTTCTGATAGTCAAGTCTGTGTAACAGAGCATTAACTGATAAGATTGGAGCAGGGGTGTTGTGGTTGACATGCCTAACAAGACGGCCAGCTGCAACGATAACCTGATGCACAAACAGGTTAAATCGATCATTTACAGGCAACTACCGTTCACCCGTCCGGGAGAGTTAGCAGCCACGATATTATGTGCGTTGTCGTGCACACATGCAGCAACTTTCCTTGTAACGTTTAGTCTCCACCGCATCAGTTAGTTCAGCTGCGAGGTTATCAGTTCTGCTGGGTTTGTTGATCATTTAAACGACAATTCTACAGCACCACATCGATCCTAAAAACACTGGAAACAAAAGAGTAATTACCCAGAATGTGGTTAAGCTGATCCAAGTAGTGCTTCCCGGGAAAGATTGGCCTGTTGGACAACATCTCAGCCAGGATGCAACCCACCGACCAGATGTCTATGGACTTGGTATAGCCCTGAGAGTGAGGGGTACAAAGTCATGAATACTGTATGTTTAAAGTTAATATAATATCAATTGTTGGATTATGTCATGCATAGCATTAACATAGCATGAAAAGGTTAAATTAAATAAACGCATAATACATCAGCATAGTCGATATGCTTTCCCGAAACATTTAACTCTACAAAATACAAATACAAAACAAAACCTCACTCATCCTTTCATCCCTTACTGTCAACATACTGCAGCCGACGACACTCACCTTGGAGTTGAGCATGATCTCAGGTGCTCGGTACCAACGAGTGGCAACATACTCTGTTAGGAAACCAGTGTGATCGTGGTCAGGATCAGCCACACGAGCCAAACCAAAATCGCAGATCTGCAGACACATGAGTATCATGACTACAAGATTAGAGGAAACAAGATCAAAATAAGATGGATATCATTTCACTGACAACTTAAAACCATCAACAGGCTGGAGAACATGTTCAGAGCCTTTAGAGTAATTGTTTGCATGGATGTTTTGTACTAGTCAGGGGGACAATATTGTACTAATATTGAGCCGCCACCTTGAGATCACAGGTGGTGTTGAGCAGAAGGTTGGAGGGCTTCAGGTCGCGGTGCAGGACGTTGGCAGAGTGGATGTACTTGAGCCCTCGTAGGATCTGGTAGAGGAAGTAGCAGATGTGGTCGTTGCTCAGGTGTTGAGTCTTCAGGAGTTTGTACAGGTCAGTCTCCATGAGATCCTGGACAATGTATCTGCACAGTGCCAGGTTAAAGAACCTTTACTTTTACTATTGTAAAAAACACACTCCTTGTTTTAACTTTGGTAACATAAAAGCAATTTTAAAATTGTCCATACGAGTCACATTTTGTATTTCCATCTGGACCACAGTTATGTCCTACAAATAAGATCTCTACTGTAGGTATCCAACAGGGCTGGGCAGCCAACCGGAAAGTGACCGAAACCGACATTATGACTCTAACCGGCCTATTTTTAGTCATATCAGCATGAACAATACCATAAATCCATTCCTTCACGCAGGCTTCTGCTAACCCCTTAAGTACAACAATGTATTGTTTATTTTTACCTCCCAGTCCCAGTATCCAAACTACATTTAGGTTTTACTGCTATACTCAAATTGGATGGTGCTAGCATTGCAAAGAAAAGGAAAAACCTTGCATCATGTAGCTCAGACAATTATCCCTATTTTGGTGTTCCTGCAGGCTGGCGGAGCCATGAGAAAACAGCCAAACTGCTGACCTGATTAGTATTTTGGGCAACCTCTCAACTCAGTCAAATCTCAAAGTACGTCATGGTGGTTTTATGAGTCAGTACTCTTGTAGCTACAACGTACTGAAACCTGTACAGTCAGGAACATCTGGGCTCTTCCTAACTAACTAGGTGACTCAAAGCTCATTTCTGTGAAGGTTTATCGTTTTTGTTTAGGTGAATTCTCACAGCTGGTTAGCTGCAGGCTTCGGTCACATCCATTCCTTTTAGGTAAGGCAGAGTGTAAAACTACACACCCTGCATTATGAAACAGTAACTATGCAGCTTCTGTGGCTGCTGGGCTACAGTGAAGAGCGTCTCTGCCAAATATATAGTGACAGGTGGCTATTATGTAATAAAATACAACAGAAACCCACTATTCAACTACAAATGCTGAATAGTTAAGACCAACTTGTTAGACAAAAAAGTAATATTAAATGTATTAAAAGCATTAAAAAAAAAACAATCAGCAGGAAACCATCAAATACAAATATTTTAACACGCTATTAATAACCTCAAATACAGACACATGAATAAAACATTGAATCATATCTAAATCATTAAAAGTGTATGTACAAGGATACACGTCCTTCATCTGGTCAATGGTTGGTGTGCGAATGATGTCGTTGATGCTGATGATGTTCTCATGTTTGAAGCGCAGAAGGATTTTGATCTCTCTCAGGGTGCGCTGGCAGTACGTCTGGTGCTCAAAAGGGCTGATCTTCTTAATGGCCACACGTATCTTGTTGTCCCGTTCATAGGCAGAACTGGATTAATAAAAAAACAAAAAACACAAGAGCCAACAATTAGACATGTTTAACGAGCACAGCATTACTGGTTCGTACAAACTTCAGTAAACACCTGTGGCAGTTTCTCCTTTCACCATTACCCTTTGAAATTGTTTTAAATGATCCACTGACAGTAAAGAGCAGAACAAATGAAATCACATCTTGCTGTGCAGACCAAGTTCTATTGAACAGCAACAGCCACACACTAACCTCGCTGACAAATGCTGCTTCCTTCCTGTTTTTTGTCAGTGGAAAATTGAGTAGTGTCAAGTAGTAGTGATAGCAGGAAATGTTTGCAATGTTGAAACGATTTGCATTAGCAGTATCTTTACAAGGCAAATACACCTCTGATACAGTGTGGAGCAGAGTACAATGAGGCTGCTGCAGTATCTGGTGGGTTAAAGTAAGAACAGGAATGTAGGAGTGGAACAAAACTCCCAACCACAGAAAATGTTACTCTACACAAGAGCTACTTACGTACCGATAGCTGAACATGTAGCACGATGACACACAGCTCAGTTTAGAGACCATGCCTGTTAGTCCAGCTACCAATCAGGTCCGTAATCCTGCAGGTCAGCTGAGAGGTTGCAGTGACATTGCTTACGATAAAGCCATGCTCCTCGGTATTTGTTAAAATACAGCCCTGAAATTGTTTTTAAATTAGGTAAAAACATTGTTAAATTGTGGAAATACTAAATAAAGCACTAGCCATTTGCTTCACAGAGTAATATTTGTACACTATAAACATACAGTAGTGTATCATTGAACACTTAATGAGGAATTCATTTAGTTAGTAATCAAGCAAAAAGCTATTTTTGAGTTTTTATTCATGATATAATTTTTAGTATAGAGTAAATGTTATCACATACTTTGAATTCTTTTGAAACAATTCAAGACCAGGACAACCTATTTCCAGATTCCAATGAGACCAGGAGAAGCTGACCCCTGTTTGAATCCTTACGGCATGTACATAAATATGACAGATGTACCTGTATGCTCAGACAAAAACAGCAAAGTCTTTAGTAAAAATGAATTAATTGCCAATATTCTTCACCAATATCGCTGTCAGTAGCGCCTGTGATGTGACAATTCATCTCGTTGAGTGGTATGAATGTTAGCAGACAACTCAGCTCCACTTTGAAATATTGCCATCTGAAATTCCAATATACAAAAGTATAACATATACAGGTAATGATGAAGCATGTTTGCATGCCTGGGATGCCCGAGTCTGGCAGATCTCACACTAAAGCTAGACCCAGAGAAGGGGCCGTAAGTTAATGCACAAAGTTTGGGAAGTATGTGTATTTTACGTTGCGCATACTGCACAACAGAGGTGATTTACGGTCAATCCACCCTTTTCAAAGCTGAGAATGATGTCAAATATACTGGTATATGCAAACAAGTGTTTGATAAAAGAAAGAAAAATATCTAGACTGGAAAAACACATATTTGCTAATCTTTTCTTGGGAGACCAAAAGAAAAAAGGGAACTACAGCACTTGAATACAGACAACACTCCTGTGATTGATCAAATGTAAACAGGAAAGAAGTCCCAGCATGCACTTTGGCATTATGAAAAATGTGGTGAAAATCCAGCCAAGTTTTTGCCTCCAGGCCCTTCCTACTAGAGACGACTCTCACCATTTACTAAGTGGCATCAACAAGTATTAACATGTTCAATATTCCCTACAGTCATTTGAGAGCAGAGGATTTCTGTTCACTCTTCCTACTTTTAATGGTTTTCCATTGTGCCACTGTGCTGAGGCAGGGCAGGTTCAGGTGTGCGTGTTAGAAGTTAGAGAGTGATGATAAAGTTATTGTAGTACAAAACCCTGTTGTCCAAATGAATGATTCCAAGCTAAATGAAAGAAAAATGAACAAAAAAGGGAAGTTACAGTTTTTATGTGTAAAATTGTATGTCTACACTCGGCAGACTAATTGTTCAATTCCACTCTAAAGTCTTGGCCGTGCCTGTGGTGAGACACCTCCTCCACACAATTCCAGGTACAGACATGTCCACTGTTACATTTCTGTCCCTCTATTCACTGGCTTAATGGCCGTTTAAACTTCCCCAAGTTTACTCGGCCTGAGATGTTTTCAATTCCCACACTGGGGACTAAAATAAAAAGATGCCTGGGTGTTGCCTTCAAGTGCTGTGACTATTACATACATATACTTTGTAGTTTTTTTTAGGGTTAGGTAAAAGTAGTAGGTTCATGATCATTACAGCACATTGAGGTTCAAATGCAAAGACAGAAATTTCAGTCCACCGAATTTAAAGTCTGTGTTGGTTACGCAAACTGCCCCGACATCTTCAGTGCATAGGAACTGACACACCAAAACTCACCACCTACTGCCAAGAAATGCAAATTACTGCTCCCGGTTTACAATTTTTTCTGGATTTCTAAGTAATTTGCTGTAAAACTGTTGCAAGCTGCTGCCATTTGGAGTCATCACAAAACCAAAATTGCCCAATAAAGCAGTACCTTCAGGATGACAAATTGAGAAAACCATAAGTTCCTGAGCTTCATCGTTTAAATCTACAGCCAATAGCCAATTACAAACAAAAATGACTGAAAAACACCCACATAGTATGACAAAATAAGAAGATTAGTTGCTATAGTGATGGGGGGTGTAGGGACTGAAATGTAAACACAAGTGTGCCAGCCTTCTGCGAGGGAAATATGAGTGACCTTCCTTACCACTTGTGTGAAAGGAATGTGTGTGTGTGTGTGTGAGGAATGTGTGTGTGTGTGTGTGGAAAGAGCTCTCCATGCAACTGTTCTGCACTAGCAGATACCCTCGCGTACAGGGCAGCAGGGAGCTATAAGAGACACAGCTAAAATACGATCCAGGGCAGAGCCGGTTTGGCACAGATACATCTTCAGATTGGTTTAAAAACAGTCAATGTTATACAGCAAGCTGCACCAATTGTTTTTGACACAGCACAATGTTGTCTCATGCATGACGTAAACTCACAAAGCAGAAAACACTGTCACCATCTCTAACTGTATGAATTAAAGAAATACAATAATTTGTCTGGTGTTAAAACGATCGACCATTTGTCGAATCGACATACAATATGTTGTATTCGAATAATTGTTCAGTCATTTATCAAGCAAACATGCCAAATGTTATCTGGTACCAGCTCCTCAAATGTCATAATTATTCTGTTTTTCACTGTTTGTCAGACAAATCAAGAAATATGTTGCTACTCAAACTTGAGGGAAATGTTGGGCTTTCTTTTGTCTTTAACTTAATATTTGACAGGTTATATAATAATAATAATCATTTAATAATATAATTAATAATAATAATAATGAATAAAAACACACTAAATATGTTGCCTCCATGTTGCATACCAGAAAGTGTAAAATACTATACATTTATATACTGCAAAATTGTAACACTTAAGCTTGCAGTGCTTGCATGGGACATGATAAAAAAGGAAATTAGTGGCTGTGTTTAGTGCAGATAGAAGTGAGCACAATCTTAGTTCACAGTACATTTCACCATGTTTACTGAGGCAAGCCCGTCAGTTCCTTGTCAGTTTGTCAAGGCGTGTAACAGAAGGAACTTTGAGGAAGTACAAAGTACACAAGTTAAGTGTGTAGTATTACTACGCTCATCTCTGTGTACTGTGCGAGTCTTGACCTGCTCAGCCATATCATTGAAGGGTGGACTTTCATTTCTGAGAATGGCACTCACAGCCACTCAGGACTTTTGATTTTTACTGATGCGTTTGTCGAGTGGGGAGGAGACCACACGGCTCAATGTGCACAACCAGCGGATTGTGACACTAACGTCTAATTTCTCACTGTAAGAAGGTGAATGCAGGCAAAGCTCTCCTTGTGTTTTGTAGCTCGATCAAATAAGAGGATGCACCTTTTTTGATCATCAATTCATCTTTTATGCCATTGTTAAGCAAAAATGTACGTGATAACATCTTTGTCTTCTAGGACTAGAAAATGAAATGCATCTGGACTAACAATCCGTAAATGTCAACCCGAGTTTTGGGAAATTGTGATAGACAATTTATACTATTTTCTGACATTTTACCGAGCAAACGATTAATTGATCATCAAGTAAAAAATACAGATCGTTCTACAATGAAAATAATCATTACTTGAAGCCTTAGTTGAAGGCTGGATCAGATTCGTCAGGAAAGGTTGAAAAGCTGCTAAATTAAAAGCAACACGTGTAAAATAATAATAATAATAATAATAATAATAATAATAATAATAGGCGTATAGTGCAGTATTCTGACCCTCTTGGTAACTTTGGTACCAGTCAGTGTTAGATTTTCTAGTAATTCAATTTCCCTGAGGTTGACTTGATAAAAGATGCTCTGCTCACAATGAGAGCTGCAGGCTCTTGTTTGCAACTGTAAAGAGAATCTGGTTGAGAGCTGCCTTTCCTGTTTCCTCTGCTTCTGTATTGTTTTCTGAGCATGCTCAGTGCCCAGGAAGGAGCACAGAGAGAGGAGGTAGGCGGGGGGGCTCTGTTTCCAAGGAGATGGGAATACAAGGCTTTACACTGCAGGCGCTGTGTTATGCAATAGGGCTGTTACCATGACGATGTTCAAGGGGTTGGGTTGAAGGAAGAAGGGGAAAAGCTCACAACGTTTAAGGGCGACGCATAGCGAGAAAGTGCAGTTACAAACGTCCATGCACAAACTAGATGCGCAGAGTCCGTCGATGTGCAAAGGCTTTAAAAGCAGATGAAGAGTCCGGTTGGAGGGACGAGCTTCAAACACTCACAGGCTTGCATAGCGTTAAGTATTGTTACCATGGGATCAGAGGGTCTTTGCATCATGCTATTTACAGTACAATCTACATTTACCAATCGAGTTTATCTAGTTTACTCAATGTGTTCCATTGATGACAAAAGTGTTCAGCGTTTCCTCTCAGATCTTTACTTCCACTTTCGATATTACGATGATGTACTAATGATAGTGTAATACTCAAAAAAGTCAGTCAAGAAAATAAATCAATAGATTTATTATTTTGCCATAATTTCCATTTGAAAAATCTGTACTCAAGGAAGCTGCTCCCAAAATCTGTAGCTCCACAGTTGCACTGCATTAAGAAACATTTCCCCTTTATGTTCCCATTGTGTCTTACCCACATTTCCCAACTTAATATATATTCACATTTCTATTACACTCAGACCGCTTGAATATATTCTGTAAACTAAAAGTCCATGTTACTTTTTTTCTGCACAGAGATCAATCGAGTTTCATCTTTTTCTTAGAACTGAACATCATTTGCCGTCTCAGAGGTTTTGATAGTAAAGCCGCAGGCTACACTGACTATCGCCTACAAGAGTTCACACAATATGGCCTTCTTTGCCGTGTGTAGAAAAAAAGGATCTCAGTCATGGGGATCTGCAGCCAAGTAAAATCACAATTTGCGGAAACAAAAATCAATTCCGTTTTGCACATTTGGTCACTTAATGATTTATCCGTGAACCATTACAGATGCGTCTTCTTTTCTACTTATCAAAATACACTTCCCGTTTCTGTGTAAACTAACCACAATAGCATGTTCTAAGAAAGGTGACTGAGGGGTTTGTGATTACAAGAGCTTCTCACTCGAGCTTGCATGGCTGTATGATAAAATAAGCTCTTTATGATAAACTTTGCCTTCTGCAAAATGCACATTTTGATAAGCTCCAGCATTATCCTGCATATCTCATTGTAGCACTGCAAACTATTCAACACATGCCTCTAATCAATGTCAGACTGTGAGGAAACTTTGAGGAAGTGACTTTGAAGAAGCAACTTTTCCCTCCTTGCTCTGTACACACAGTCCCCATTGATATCAATCTATATAGATCCTGACTGCGGTATGTAGTACTCTGTCACAGGCTTTACAATATGTTCTCCTGCAGTGTTTTATAGCGGAGGTGGGCCAACTCACCTTAAAAAACGCCTCTGCTAACATCATAAAATGTTTTATATGCTTTTATTAAATAAAACATTAACCCACAAGAGACAAAAGAGTTATGTTATGAGTCGAGTGATGTTTTAACATTTTGTTTGTCTTGAGAATGCATGTGGTACATACTGCTGCCAATGGTTTCCCACTATTCTACAAATGGCAATAGCTTTAGCAGATTGCACTACATGCACTTTCTCTTTCCCTTATTATTAAACCACACTGGTGATTTGTAACTTATGCCGCTAATTTGGAACATTAGCTAAAAAGGGTGGCGAGACCCTCGTTACAAAATACAAAACTATTTGTTTTACATGCAAGTATGTGGCCCGTCTTTTATGCACGTTAACATTGCAAATTTGATTTTGCACAGAACCTTCGCCATTGCTCCCCCCCCCACACACACAGGCCTTAACAGTCTTAATACTGTAACTGAAGCGAAAGAAGTTTGTGCTCCTATGAATTAGTCGATTTCCTGAGAAATATGTGGATGCAACTGCAGAGCTGTAATAATAATGCATGGCCCCTGATGATGAACATCGATATCACCTTCAATGCGTCGAGCCGCAGTACGTGTGGATGTTTTACGCATTTGTTGAATCAGAAGTCACCGTTTCTTCGTCTTGGCAGGCGTAATCACCCAAATTACATCTCCTTCTGAATTGCACAACAAGATCTCAGAGTGTCAACGCTCTCATTCTCTCCCTTCCTCTCCCATTGGCTGTGGAGTGGTGGTACTGATGTCAGAGGCAGAGGGGTTGCCATGGAGACGGGCGCCACAGTGGCATTTCAAGAGGACGACTCATGGTATAATGAGGCAGAGCATCAGCAACGGTTAAGACTCAGGCGGGTCAAGGAGTTGAGATCAAGATTATAAAAAGGAGTCAATCAGAGAAGGAAAATCAATGTAATTTGAATATGATGATATGTTTACTAGAAATGTGTTAACAATATATGAAATGTGCATCAGTGCTGGCCAATACCAAGGTTTATTTTGTTAAATGGTGCTTTGGTGCAGACGCTCAGCAACAACTACATATAAATCCTTAAAACGATCAAATTAATTCAAAATAAAATGTTCTGGTGTGCTTTCTCTGGACTCTACATGCACCTAATACCGAACTACATGTAGATGTATAGCAGAGCACAGACTAATGCAACTGAAATTATTTTCCACTAAAAGTAAAAACAAAAATGAGAGCTTCAGAAATTGGAATTGTTAGTTGCAGCCTTAAAAAACAAAAATCAGAGAAAAATAGTGGCACTCCATGCTTCTGCTGGGTTTTATTTAGCTTCTGACCGTACAAGTTTAGCTCTCAGGCAAACTGGTTTTATATCAAAAGAAAGCTTAATACCAGTTCTACTGACGTGTTCATAACAAGGCACACTAACTATAACAATGAGCTGTAAACAAAAAGGTACTGCTCACATCATGTATTCTTTTTAGATCCTTCAATGTCTTTTGATTGCCATTAACAAACACGTTAAAACAATCCCAAACAAACTGGGTGGCACTGACCTGATACGTTAGCTCATATCTGCAACGATACTGACCTTAAAAAGGCAGACCGGGTATCGGCCATGACGTATCCAGTCGGCATGAATTTGTTTCTTTATCAATTTAATTGTAAAATTCAATATTTCCTATATCAAATCACATACACTCCACGTAGGGGATATCAGAATTGATTGAAAGGAAGCACTGATACATCTTTTTCTCTCTCAATACCAACAGATGCAGCAGTTAATATAATTCATCAAAAGCAGTGAATTAGTAAAGACATTTTTGTAAGTAGAAGCAATGAGACGCAATCCCATCGTTTCTTCTAATTTGCCATGAACATGACTAACTACCATGACTTAGATATACAACTTTTTATTAACAGGACCCACTTCAGCATCATTCCCCCATGACCTAACTGTTCATGTGGGCGTGTTGAAAAGGCAGAGTATGCTAAGCTTCTGAATATCATCACAGAGGGTGAACCTTGCGATTGTGTAAGCCTGACGGTGTGCATAAACTGAGGCTTGTGTGAAGATCTGCGCAGCCCTCAGCCACTGGAAAACCCTGACAAGCAACAGCCTCACAGTCAACAAGAGGCTATTGAAAACAGAAATAGGTCTACTCTGAAAATGGCACAGACATGCCTCACAGTCGACCGCTCTCTTATCATACAGCCAAACCCAACCAGATTTCGTAATACAGACAAACTCAAAACCGAGTAAGCAGAGTAGCATACTGATAACCAGACCTTTCTTTGTACAACTTGTACTAACTAAAATAAAAACACATTGATTTCAATCCTCTATCCCACCTTGTTCTATTGAGACTTGCACAATCATTACAAGTACAACATTTAACAACTACAACTTTGATACTACGTATTATCGCGATATCTATAGAAAATTACAAACTATTAATAATAATAATAATAATAATAATAATAATAATAATAATAATAATCTACACCTAAAATAAGAGTAGGGGAGGTGGACAAAAAGAACAATTACACTAATGGATAGTGAAAAGGATCAATTGTCGAAAAATCCAAAAGGCCTTACATCTGCCAACACGATATAATCATGTGTGTATTATTAACAGGAATTCAATATTTAATTGATTTTATCCTCACACTTATCGTCAATACTGGTATATTGTGACACCCCCAAAGGTTACCTACAGCTAAGAATGCAAAAAAAAGGTTATATCTTGGTTAAAATGCTAAGTTTCTACTCTAGTACATTGGTCATTAGTCAATACTTCTGCTTGGAGTTTGGACAGAACACCCTGTAATATGTTTCTGCTTCTCAGAAACACAGATGAAAGAAAAATATTTTTAGGAAGCCTAACAACATCAGGCCGATGAAAACTAGACCTTAAGCTAGCTCAGGTGCATTTACATTTGTTCGAATGTTTTATTAATGTACATGTAGCCTTTTCAAATTAAAAACTTCAGCGTTATAAGAAATTACTTTGAAATCCAAGAGCTTGTTGAATAGTGGAACAACAATTAGTGACCAAAAACAAATGATTGTAGAAGGCTGTAATAGGAACGTTACAGTTGTGGTTCCAAAGTCATTGCCAGTTGAATCGCATTTGGAAAGAAGAGAAAACATTTTTAAACATAACATATCAGAGCCATAGATTTACAACAGTTATCATGTAGCTCTAGTATCAGATATCCATGTGGCATACATTTCCATAAGAACCACATCTTTCCAGTAATGGGGCTCATGAGCAGCTATTAATCCTCGGCCACCAAGTGTGACACGTTATATTCGCTGTCCCTGTATGATGTTTTGTTTTGGATCAAGTAAGTTAAAATACTTTAGGATCGCACATTGAAAACATAAGAGCAGCAGAAATCAGCACTTGGAGACATGCCTAGGTGAAATGTTCTTTGGTCATGTAAGCACAATGCATATACTGTAGTGTGCTGCTTACTTTAGTAGCATTGTTGAATGTGTACAACTAAAAACACTATTTTTTTGTCAAAAACAGTGTCCCAACCGGAAGATGGATCAACCAATCAGCTTGTTAGATGGACAGGGCTGCAGGACACGTTGTTGATATTTGGGAGGTGCTCTCGTCTGCTCCTCTGCGAGCATCTGCGACCCACAGTAACAACAATTCAAGATATTATTAACCTCCGTGTGTAGATCTGTAGAGACGCTTGAGAATCTTTATGCAGAAGATCACCAAAGCTCTTGTAAATTATAGATTTTAAATTTTCACCTCACTAAATTCTGTCTCATAATGCTTATGGAGTGCAGCCCAAGGGGGGGGGGGGGGGGGGGGGGGGTGTTTACAAGATGGTAACACCAGTATATAGAGGGTGCACTGCCACCACAAAAAGCCTGATAAAGAACAACTTCCTGATTCAACAACACTTCAGATGCAAAGCAAACCAAGGGATGTCATGCTGCACCACTTTCTCTGGCTGCTGCACACCAAGGCAACATGACCAACTGAGTCAAAACTACAGGTCTACAGAAGAACTCAGCAAGAGCAAGGAGGCCGAGGCCGACACACCACCCACTCCAACGCCCAAAATATAGAAACAGCACAGTGAAGGAACTGGACTTTTACATGAACATGAGTGAAGAACAGGCTACCGGACTGTTAATATAGACTTTTCTGCTGGAATAAGGTACAGTCATGTCAGTGCTTTTCAAAGATGAAAAGTTATTTAAGTCATTACAAAGATGGGGGGGCTCGATCTCAAATAAGAACCTGAAATAAATCGGATTTCTCCTTTAGAAAGAGCAAATCAAATCACAATTACTGTATCTCTGAAATGATATGGCCAAACAGTTGCATATTTAGTCTCACAGGACCAACTGACAAGTGAGAAAAGTTTGCAAAAGAAACAAACAATGGACATTTAATGGACACAAAGTTCTTGTAACTCATCATTTTGCAATCTTAGAGATTGTGGCATCATTAAGACTCATAACAAATAAAGTTCCAGTCCTTGTTGCCTTAGTCAGGCATGATGGAACTGTCTGTGCCTGTTGCTGCAATATGTGATAATAATAATAATAATAATAATAATAATAATAATAATAATAATAATAATAATAATAATAATAATAATAATAATAATAATAATAATAATATCACTGTTTCCTTGGAAGAGAAGCCTTTCAATGTTTTGAGTTACCTGAAAAAGGCACAGTCCAGAGCTGCCCAAATGAACCAAAATGTGATTTGTTACAGCATCACCTAACCATGGTTTGTTCAACAGTTGGATGAGAAGATAAATAAAAAATGTCTGATGTTGAAGGAAAGAGCAAAAATAATAACTCAAATCAAATCAAGGAGAGAAAAAGTCTTCTACTTGTGCATTTCACATTAATTGGAATTACTTGCAATAACCAGAAGAAAGACGGCAAGCACGGGCCAACAGATAACAAAAAGAGCTCTGCTTACAGAAACTTTATTAAAATAACGTTCAGGAAAGAACCTCACAGTTGCTGCCGACAGTTTGACTTACAGATGACCTCTTAGAGGCGAAGTGCAGAAACACCACAGCTATGAGATCCCCACAAGTTACCACTCGTAACAGAGCAACATTAATTGTTGGCTAAAAGGTTTTATTCATAACAAACACAGCATGTCACCTAACATCAAGCTTTAAAAGGTGGTCAGTTTGTATTTTCTTTCCAGGAGGGTATGGATTTGTTTTGATTAAAGTAATTGTGACTAAACTTCCCTGATGACCAAGATACCCGTAGACAAGGTAATCAGGATAAAAATGAACACCTTGTGATCAAAACAGCTAGTTCAACTATACTACTACTACTACTACTACTACTACTACTACTACTACTACTACTACTACTACTAATAATAATAATAATAATACATTTGACTTGTATAGTGCTTTTCTAGAAACTCAAAAGACACTTGACAGTAAGTAAAACAAATACTATACTTTCCATGTGCAGTTATTGTATGCGTTTCCATGAAGTATTTACTAAAATCTTGTTAATCTATTTGTGTTTTTATACACTGGGACTGTCACACAAACCAACATCAATCGAAAGTGAATTTTCAGAAATGATTAAGATTTGAATTGCAGTTATGTCACACGGCTTCTAGTTTACACCACTTACTCTGAAGTGTTATTTTAATACTGGAGCAACCTCACATACAACTCAAAAATCACTGTAATGGCAAACTGTATCGTATCAACCGTGGCTGTGTGCTTTTGGTAGGTTTTTTCCATTTTGCAGACAAAAAGATGCTAAACAGCCTGCTGTGCCTCTACTAGTGTAGGCAGACTAGTCGGCAAATCAGTGTTCTCAGAAAACCGAGCTCCTCTCACCACAGAGGAAAGTACACTGCTGTTATTTGACACAAGGACAATATATTATGCAATACAGTACAGTGCACACACTTAAGGTCAACTACATTACCACAGGCTAAAGAAGAAGATGATGCACTGTTTTTGAAAAAGAAGAGTAGGATTCGACTTAATACAATCTGAGATGCAGTTCAAATTAAATTCACATCTTTTGGGTTAATTACCAGAAAGAATAATAAACATTTACTATGACAACCACGCAGTAGAATGGGGTAAAATGTAATATTAAACTGTGCATGAATTGAGTTTTGATGAGTTTATCCTTCACTACACCCCTGATAGCAGATCATTTAGGTAAGAATTACTGCTTCCAGAGAGGGTCTCACTTATACATTTCATACAGTGCGTTATCAGCCATCAGCTTCAGCTACTGCTGCAAATGTACAAGGAAAAACCCCTCGAGGTACTCCTGCAAGTACATTTTCAGGCAAATATCACCAATGAATCCTAAACATAGTGTAAAGCTACCATGTGGAGAACATGTGGAAATTGATATAGAGGAGAACAAATGATGAAAAGTCCTAGTATCAGATTGTAATAAATTCTGTATGGATTACAAAATACATATTTCAACCGTGTAGTATCAAAATGGGATTTTGGGAGATAGAAACCACCAGAAAGTCAATTAAAAGCACTGTACATTTAAACAGTGGTAGAGAGCACAGACATCTTATGGTGATGATATAGTGAAGAAAAGCAGCACTTAGTAGTATCAGATTAGTACACATCCTGTATAGATTACAAATGAAAACCTGCATATTCAATGGTGAAGTAATACAAAGGCTAGTTTTTTATTTATTTGTTTCACTCGTAGTGACATGTAACGTTACCATTTCTAAGAGTCAATTTAGGTTTATTAAACAATATCCCCCTCAAATTATCCCAGTGGGTTTTCTGCCTAGTCCTGCATTGTACATTACTTGTTATCTTTGTTATGCTTGTATATTATTACATTGTGCAAATAATTTCAAGGAAAAATAAGATGTATTAGAATAAATTCGGTATTTATTACAAGTGGACACCTGAATGTTCAGTGGTGATGTAATAAAAAGGGCTAGTTTGGTGGAGAGAAACCACCACGAAGTCAATTAAAGTCACTGTAAATTAAAACACACCCTGTCGGATGCAGTTGTAGTAATATTATTGACATAACACTAAATGTGTTCCTTATATAAGCTGCATATTATGTTTAAGAGTAGAGGACGCAAGACAGCCTCAGTTAAAAGCGATGGCACTTTATGTAGAAACATTACATTACTATTAGTTGTAAAGTTACCTAAATAAAATGGACTTCCACGTTAACTAACGTCACATTGACTTCTAGTCGATCATTATTACAACCCACCAAAAGTCAAGCCAATTGAGCCGAGATGTAATCTTTCTCTCCTCGCAAACAGACGGTGTGTTCATTAAAGCCACATCGGCTTCACCCTGTTGCTTGCTAGCTAAAACATGACATTTAGCTAGTTAAGTTTCTTTAACGGAAGAGATGTAAGTTAGCTAACGATAAGGTGGAAACTCAATAACTTACATTATGTAAACAGAAAAGAAAAAGCTATGTAGGTAAACAGAGTCTACGGGTACACTTACCACACCATCCCGTAGGCTCCCTCCCCGATGTAGGAGAGGTTGCTATACCGAGGCCCGACGTCGAAGGCCTGCCCGCGGACTAGCTCCGTTCCCGACCCGGGGCTGCAGCCAGCAGGGGCAGACACCGCAGCTGTCGCCATTATGAGCTTTTTTTTTTTTTTAATGAGTTTTTTTACAGGAATATCAAGTAAAAAAAACTGAAACTAAGATTAGAAAACAAGTATATAAGTGTTTTATATCCGTCGTCGCTGTGACTTCAACACAGTGGAGGCCTGCACTTCGTAAGGAGTGTTTTTCGTCTTTCCGTTAACGTGCGATCAGAGCGACCACACCACTGCTGTGCTGTCGCAGGCAGGAGCGAGTAGCGGAGAGGTTGGTGCTGCAGGAAATAACGGAGGCGGTCATGTGATCAGGTGTTTTTCTTTTTTTAATTTCCCTTTTTACTTTTTTTTGGATGGACAGTGCTGCCTTCAGGTAGCTCCTGCTTCTACTCAGTAGCACAGGCACAAACAGTAAGGTAGATCCAGTTGTGGAAGAAGTATTCAGATCCTGTAGGCTACTTCAAATTCATACATGATATTCATTTGGTCGAAATCAATATTTGTAGACATGGACAACTCTCTACCAAATCCAAAATCTAGTGATTTTTTTGAATATAATGCTGCAAAATGAATGGCATGGAAATAAAAACTAACCCTACTCCTGGACTTTTGCAGGGCTGTGTGAAGATCAGGGAGTCTAGATGGGACAAACAAAACAAAATCATTTAAGGACTGTGGTGGAAGAATCAGATCCCTTAATAATAGGGCCTACCGCATGTAAAAATACTCTATAAGTCCTGCAATTTAAAATTTTACTTCTAAGTAAAAGTACATAAGTATTACCAGCTAAATGTATTTAAAATAAGCCAAACCAATTTATACACATACAGAAATGAGAAAATACGAGAAGGTCATTCTGGTGAAGGTAAGAAGAGAGTTGTCAGAAGACCGTATGCTCAAGTGTTTTGGAAAGAAATGGAAGAAGAGAGACAGGTCTGTAGTTGTTCACTTCAGAGGGGTCGAGTGAGGGTTTCTTTAGGAGAGGGTTCACTCTCGCCTCTTTAAGAGTGTTAGGAAAGCAACCAGTTGTTAAAGAAGTGTTGATGAGATGGATGAGAAAAGGAAGGCGGTCAGGAGCAATAGACTGGAGAAGGTGAGAGGGGATAGAGTCCAGAGGGCAGGTGGGAGGGCGGGCAGAGGTAACGAGGGTTAGAACTTCATTTGGAGAGAGGGGGGAGAAACAAGTTAGAGTGGGGGGAAGGGATGTGGATGATGAACAGGTGATGTGAGTTGGAACATTTGGGAAATGAAGATTGTATGTCATCTACCTTTTTTACAAAGTAGTTGACAAAGTGGCATGGTAGAAGGGAAGAAGGAGGTGGGGGACTGGGGGCATTGAGGAGGGTAGAGAAGATAGAGTAGAGTTGTTTGGGGTTAAGAAGGAGGATTGAATTTTAGATTGAAAGAAAGTGCTTAAAGAAATAGAGAAAGAGGAAGAGTAGAGAAGAGAGTGTCAGGTAAGGAGGTCGTCAAGGTCTTTTGATTTCCATCATTGTCTTTCAGCTGCTCGTAGGATGTCATCCAATCAGGGAGCTGGAGGGGACTGGCAAACCTTTTTCTTGTAAGAGAGTACTTTCACAGTGTGGTATTAGTTATTTTACTTGAGTAAAGGATCTGAATACTTCCTCTATCACATTCAGATCAATGGGAACACTGCATTGAGGCAGCCACCCTGGCAAAAAAAATGGAAGTCGTCCAGAAAGATTTGAGAGGAAAAAATGATTGCCCCCATGACAACTTTCCAGAGCTTTAAACCCGTTGAAGTAACATGTCCTTACCAATGCAGCAACTTGAATTTTTTTAAACGCAGGCCTGCTTTTGGTTTGAACACCAGGTAAAATTATTACAAACGGCTAATAAGAAATATTCATCAGATTCTGCAAAACTTTTCTGGTTCAACTTTCTCTTACCATCATGGTTGGATTAGGGGGGCCCCGCAGCAAAAATGTGCTGCTGGACCCCCTTTAATCCCTGTTCCTCCCACTCTGTGCAATATGTGCAGGTTTCCTGTGCTAGATCACCACCTGGCTCTGGATTTGCTGCGTGGCAATTTGATTGAAAACATTCACTTGCAAAGGAGAGGGAAGAGATGGTTCGGAGAAGGGGAGGGCAAGGGATGGCCTTTTATTTCTCAGCCCATGTAGCATATATATGTTTTTTTAAGAGAAGATGACTTCTGTGTGCCCCGTGGTTTATAGAGCTGTGCAGTAGCACATAGGATTCAATGTTTCAACTGCTTTTTTAACAGCTTTTTTAACCTGTTAAATGCTGAAAATACCATAAACAAAATTAAATAAAGGTAATAATCTGAAATACTTACATTTTCAAAGATGTTTAGTCAAGTTTTAATAGACAGCTAGACACATTTTCACCTTTAAATCACCTAAACCTAGACTGAGCTGTTATCAGTTGCTCCAAAATAAAAAAAAAGGGAAAAAGAAACTGAAAGAAAAATCCACAAGCTTCTCCTCCATGAAATCAATTTCACTTTAAATCCTCATAGTTGCATTCCCAGCAGCCTGCAGACAACAGATCAATTACCGCCACGTTTAAAAGTGTTTTTCCCACCATAACTTTAAGGCAGATATTTCTCAGTTATGAGAAACTTGGTCTTGCAATCTCAGTGATACAAAACATGAGTTTAGTTTAGTTTTCTATTCTCCTTTTTTAAGCATGCCATACTTATATAAAACAGCAAAATGTTTGGCATGACATGGAAATTGAAACTAACTCTACTCCTGGACTTTTGAAAATTGTGCAGGGCTGTGTAAAGATTAGAGGATCTGAATGGAGCAAGCAAAATAACATAACATAAAGTCCCTGAATCACATCATTTAGATGCAGAGAGACAGTGTTTTGTTTTTTTTAGGAAATAATTATAGATATATTATAGATACATTATGTGTCAATGGATATATGTGTATATGTAGGACGCACATACAGTGTGATCAGATCCAGAGAACGTTAATGTTACGTACTGTGACGTGTGTGTCTCTTTCTCTTCCTCCAGGTACCGCACCTCTCAGGTGATCTCAAGCCCTCATCAGGGCCTGGAGATAAATGACGTCAGCTCTGTGCGAGACGTAGTTTCACTTTTTTGGCTCAGTTTTCAGAGTGACACTGCTAGCTTTGAGTTGAGGTATTTGATTTATATTTAACTTGATGTGTTTTTTAACCAGTGCTATTTTTTCTTTTACAGAAGTTTGCTTTCAGTTGGTGTTTTGAATTTGTTAAATTAGCTTTTTTAAATTGTTAATAAATTAGTTTTTTGATTTATACATTTCAGTTTCTCCTGATTCTTTTTCCTCTGGGTTATGTTATTGTTACTTATTTCTTCCCCTTTAGTGTCAGAACTTAATATTTTAAATACCTGTTTATTAACTATTTAAATAGATAAACATACCTAACTAATTCAAAACACCAACTAAAAAACAACTTTCTGTAAAAGAAAGCGGGACTGGTTAAACCAAGAGAAAGACGTCATCAGCCACAACAACCAGACGGTCTGCAGAGAGAAACAAGCTGCTGCTGACGTGTGCAGAGAAAGAACTACAACACCCAGAATACCATGAAGAATCCTGCATCCTGTGTCATGATAATGATGATATGAATATGAAACGGAAAAGATAAAATGACTGTTTCATTGCACTAATTTATATTTATATGCACATTGCATTAATGTTTATAATGTAAGTTATATTTCACTTGTTTATTCATAACTGTGTCAAACTAATTTGACACTTAAAGAGAAAATAAATTAGCGGAGAAACTTAATGTACACATAATACGAGGGGTACTGAATAATGTGATGAGTAACTAACACCAACGAAGAAGAATGAATAATGGAGGTCATCTTTTCTGTGGATTTGCAGAATCTATGGCAAATACCACTGAAGCTGTTCTGGAGGCTGGAGGTGGCCGAACACCTCACTAAGACAGTTTATGTTTCTTTTTTAATGTGTCATCTATCTTTATTCCTGTTGCTGGGATGTTGAGGAATATTTAAGTTCTCAGCAAACGAGGGCCCGAGCAGTAAATGTATGAATTGAGAGTGTTGCAGTAGTAACTCAGTATAATGAACATATACTGTAGTAGTAGTTTTTCTTTTTTAAATCAGGTTTACTTTTACTAAAAGTGTTTTTACTTCATCATCATGCATTACACAGGACAACATATCTTCACTCTGACCATTAGTGAGAAGAGGAGAGTAATCTGTCTCAGAATCAGAATCAGAAATCCTTTATTAGTCCCACAACGGGGACATTTCTTTTGAAACGTTTTAGCTTTTTTAATCGGCCCTGCTCTACATACCTGGTTATATAATGCTGTAAACTTTTAGCACAGAAGCTCATAGAAGATGAGGGGACAGAGGGTCTTTAGATAACTGAGGTTGTGAATCCCCCTGAGACATGTTTGCCTATATACGGACAAAAAAGAAAAGAAAAAGCTCAACGTTACATGTATTTATGTATTTAACTATTGAATTAATTAACAATGCTGGTGGAGAAATAGAAAAGCACCTTTTTAAAGGGTTAACATGGAAGAAGTTGAGCAGATTAGGGGACACAATGGGGTAAAAGATGTGACAACAGTATCTGAGGAGGCTTAGTCCAGAAGGAGTTGTAGCAGCTTTAATAAGAGACTCGTCGTGGTGTCATGTGAAAGAATAGACACAAAGACAGTCTGGTCACAGTTAGCATCCAGCAGGAGGTTTAACTGCAAGAGAAGAAGAGAAAGGGAAGAGTTCAGTGTCATTGGCAGAGATGCACCAGTCAGGGCTTTGTGAGGGGAGAGATCTTGTGTTTGAAGATGTAAAGGAGCCTTTTGGAGTTACAGCTGAAACTATTCCATCAACAGAACATTAACATCGACAACTATTCTGATAAAAGATTAAGTTTCACATTTCAAGCAAAAATGCCAAACATTTGCAGGTACCAGATTCTTACATTGTGTCTATCTGTGTATATCATTGTACATGGAACATCTTTGATATCCAAATCAATAACTTTGTTTTTTAATCAGATAAACATTTATTAATGAATAAATACGTTAAATCTTTAAATGTTGGACTATTAATCAGATAAAAAGATACTTGAGTGTGATGTGATGTTTTTCTCAAGTGTCTGACATTTTACTGGCAAAA
This sequence comes from Cottoperca gobio, assembly GCF_900634415.1. Taxonomy (NCBI): domain Eukaryota; kingdom Metazoa; phylum Chordata; class Actinopteri; order Perciformes; family Bovichtidae; genus Cottoperca; species Cottoperca gobio. The sequence continues at coordinate 23,061,682 of NC_041363.1, read as the reverse complement.
TGATTAAACAATGAATCAAGAAAACAATTGGCAGATGGATCGATAATTAAAATAATCATTACTTGCAGCCCTAATGCTGATGAGAAGATGTTTCATTGAGATCGTAATTGTTCAAAGGAAAGTACTTTTAGCGGCGGAGGGAACACTGGTCCTTGTAATCAGACACATATCTAATAACTGTTTCCATGCAACAACGTTTGCTTAAACCAGCAGGACTGTATGTTTGGGCCACTTTTAATAACAGGATTTGATTCATTCCCACTGCAGGAGCACTGCAGGTATTATGAGTCAAATGTTTCTCATCTCAGGCTAAAACTCAGAACAGAAACTAGTTAAACTGCCTCCTGCTGCAGCTAAAACCAAAACTAACTTACAAACAGAGAGTTAATTTTGCTCTGAGGCAGTTTAGTGTGTAATAGCACTCATGGTGGGACATTCAGAGTCAGACGGATGTGCAGCATCTTAATTAGTTTTTTTGATAAACATCTTTAGTGCTGCTTTAAAACCTGAAGCAGAATCTCATCTGTGTGACTGGATGAGCTGAGGAATTATAAGCGTTTCAGGACACAAGATGTTATGAGGATTGATGGTATCCTGACCTCTAGGTGGCAGCATACACCAACATTAACAAGAGCAGAGTGAGAGACAGGAAGTACTCGAGGGAGAAGACTGTTGTCAAGTTCACAGAAGTTAGTGGCAACACCTCTTCGCATATAGCCTACTAATTAAAATGAAGGTATTGGAATAACCAGGGAAGCTGAAAATGTTGTGAATTTATTGAATTTTATTGGGATGGATATGATTATTTCAGCCGTTTTTAAAGTTTTATTCTGGGGGTTGAATGTCTTCCAAACTGGCTGTATGATAATAAACAATAGCACAGCTGAAATATTGTTGTATATAGTTTATATGCTCTATAAAAAAAAAAGTTTTAGATATTATGTTCTTTATAGAAACTGAGCCAATTCCATCTGCTGATTTAAAAGCCCGGAAAAGTTCAAACATTGGAAAAAGATAAGAGTTTCTAATTTAATGTACTTTGTTTTTTTTTAAGATACTACAATAATAAAATATTTAAAACAATTACATGATTGTTATTATTTAAAAGTAATATTTGTACTTGAGTACAGTCCTCTATATTATGATTGACAGTAGAACTAGAACACAGAAGTTCTGTTCCGTGTGGAACACGTGTAATATTCTACAGGGACTCTGAGGTCCAGCTTCATTCCCACACAAGCCACTACAGCGGTAAGACACACTTTACAGCAGAGCAAAAAACACTGTTGTACTTGACTTTTTCTGTTTAGTAAAACTGTATTGTGTTTAGGAAAGAGTACATTTACTTTCCCCACATTTTAATGACAAGCAAATTACTTTTTTCATTAGTTACATTCCAAATATCAGTAGAGTAAGATGTACTGTAATCAGGAGATGAAAATGCATGTTTTATCTTGCACACAACTATTTTAATTAGTAAACATTACTTTAGTTGTTGTTTAAATTGCATGTGCATAAAATGGACTACATTTGTAAAGTGTGTATGCACGAGAGGAAACTTTACAGACGGAAAGATGTGCAGTCCTTTCACTTGTGACCTTCTGCAGCTTTCGTCACAGATCACATGTGAACTAAAGATTATTTCACAGATATTTTACTAAATAGGACTCCTAAATATCTTTTACAAAACTGTGTGTGGGGTTGTTGATCTAATAAAGAGAGGAGAGGAAAGCTGAGACGTCGGCCACTTGACAGACCTGGAACTCCAGAGGTCTCCTTCTCCAGGACTGATTGGCCTTTCCATGTTTGAGGACTCACAGCAGAGAAGTGAAAGACAGGACAGAGCAAGACAGGAGGATGAAGTCCCAGACTTGGCAAGGAAAAAGGAGGCGACACAAAAAACAGAAAAAGGAGAGGAAGAAGAGAGAGTATCAGAAGCATGTTGAAGAGGATGCCAAGCTGCTTTCAGGAATACATATCTGCATTCTCACTAAACAGAGAGACTCAGCCACCACAGACATTGAATCAACCGTTCAGGTAGAGCGCTCCCTCCTACATTCTGGTAAGAAAGTCTTATATTCTTACACATAAAATGTCATAAAAGTATGCATTGCCTTCTATAGATACACCATCACTTTAAACCAGTGGTGGAAGAAGTATTTATGTTCTTTACTCAAGTACCAATAGCAATCATTAAAACATACTCCATCATGCATTTAAAGTCCTACGAAAATAATTATTATCAACTAAATGTAAGGAAGGTAAAAGTACTTTCAGCCCATTTGACTGATATACTGCATTATAATAAATGACATTGTTCTTACTGATGCATCAATGTTTACTGTGGTTTAAAAACTACGTTATATACAGTTAGATATTATAGTCCAGTTGCTCCCAACCTACAGTTCGGTCTCCTGACAAAATGTTTTTAATGTAAAATTTAAATCTGAAAAGTAACTGGAGCGCAATGTATCGGTCAGTAAAATGCAGTGTAGTGAAGCTATTTTGTTATAAATCGTTACGGAGATACGTAGAAGTATTACGTACCATAAAAAAGTAATGCACACGTAAAGTACAAGTACTTTAGTAAAAACAGGCAAGTATGGAAGACTGGTTGGCCCATGACGGGTAAGATCCCCCTGGTAAACCTCGGGACAACCTAAGGCAGGCACAGCCACGACTACTTGACCTGGTGGGCCACTGTGAGCAGGTGCAGTGTGCGAGAACGCTGCGACTGTGTTTTTGTAATATTCCAAGTATTCATTAAATATCTGGTTTTTGATGACCACAAATTATTATTTTCATTCCCTCTTTCTTAATTTATGAACTAAAATAGTTGTTGTATTACTACATCAGGTTTACACACACATGGGTCACAAATGACCCATGTCTTCCAAGTGTGATAACAATGAAAAACAGACATACTATAATAATAATATTGTTGAAAATAATTATTTTAGCAAAGTGGCAAATAAAGATTTCAAATATTAAATGTATTTATTGGTACAAACCACTGCTAAAATAATACATTTTAACAATATTATTGTTATAGTATGACTTTTTTTCATTGTTATCACACTTGGCACACATGGGTCATTTGAAACCCATGTGTTTAAACCTGATTATGTTCTACAAAAACTATTACCTTTGAATGGATTTAAATATTATTATTATTATTATTATTATTATTATTATTATTATTATTATTATTATTATTATTATTATTATTATTATTATCAAGCAGAAGTAGAAGTAGAAATTGTACTATCTAATAATTATATATCATCTGATAACACTTACATGCTAGATCACCAACAGAGCTGCAACTCCTTGTATTCTTTTATTGTTGATAAGTGTAAGTCTCACGTCTCTTTAAAGTTCAGGCTTGATTCCAACGTACAGTGTGTCAGTGTTTAGGGGCAGCTGTGGTTCAGGGTTGGTAGTTTGATCCCTGCCCACAAATGAATGTGTCGCTGGGCAAGACCCTGAACCTAATTACCTAAGTTATGTTTTAGCATGACACACACATATATGGTCCTGTAAGGAACTTAACGACCCAGTGTGTGTCATAACATGACAGAAAATGTTCCTTATTGACCCTGAAGAGAGTAAATCAGGCTACTGGGGAGAATGATTATTGATTCTGCACAGATCAGGTCAGGCAGATTCTCCTTTTAGCTGGACTGGTGTTGATATGTTCCAAACGATTGAGACAAAACCAAAATAAGGCCATAAAACACCCAAGAAACCCAACCCGTCAGTATTCTCCTCCTTTGCTTAGAACAGCCTGGAACAGCCTGTTTTTTAATCTTAAGTATTTTAACTGTGGTCTCCTCGAGCTCCTCCTAAACCCCAAAAAAACCTCCAAGCATGTTGACACCAAAACATACCTCTGTGCTCGTTTAGCTTCTAGTCCAGCCTCTGAGCCGTGCCTCCCACTACTCAGTTATCTTATGAATTATATGATCCTGTCTTTCCTGTCTTGATAACATAACCAAACCACTCCAAAGTTATTATCAAGTTCACAGATGTCACCGAAGTGAAAGACGTCATCAGCCACAACAACCAGACGGTCTGCAGAGAGAAACAAGCTGCTGCTGACATGTGCAGAGAAAGAACTACAACACCCAGAATACCATGAAGAATCCTGCATCCTGTGTCATGATAATGATGATATGAATAAATAACAGCAAAGATAAAATGACTGTTTCATTGCACTGATTTATATTTATATGCACATTGCATTAATGTTTATCATGTAAGTTATATTTCACTTGTTTATTCATAACTGTGTCAAACTAATTTGAAACTTAAAGAGAAAAGAAATTAGCGGATAAACTTAATGTACACATAATACGAGGGGTACTGAATAATGTGATGAGTAACTAACACCAAAGAAGAAGAATGAATAATGGAGGTCATCTTTTCAGTGGATTTGGAGAATCTAGGGCAAATACCACTGAAGCTGTTCTGGAGGCTCGAGGTGGCCGAACACCTCACTAAAACAGTTTATGTCGATTGCGAATGAGAGCCTGTGCAGTAAATGTATGAATTGAGAGTGTTGCAGTAGTAACTCAGTATAATGAACATACTTGTTGCAAAACCACAGCCTGCACCTGCATTTGTATTTTTAGGAAGTTTTATTTTTATTTTTTACTTAATCACATGCATTACATTACTTGCATTCATCTTACCATCTTAAGTCCTTTTGGACAATTCTATGCTTCCAACTTTGTGGAAATAGTTTGAGGAAGACCCTTCTCAGTTCCAGCATGACTGTGCCCCAGTGCACAAAGTAAGGTCCATAAAGGTGGTGGATGAGGTGGTGAACATCATGGTTGGATGAGTTTGGTGAGGAAGAACTTGACTGGCCTGCACAGAGCCCTGACCACAACCCCATTGAACACCTTTGGGAGGAACTAGAACGGAGATTGTGAGCCGGGCCCTCTTGTCCAACATCAGTGTCTGACCTCACTAATGCTCTTCTGGATGAATGGGCAAAAATTCCCACGGACACGCTACAAAATCTTGTAGAAAGCCTTCCCAGAAGAGTGGAAGCTGTTATAGCTGCAAAGGGGGAACCGACTTCATATTAATACTTGTGAATTTGGAATGGAATGTCATAAAAGCTCCTGTAGGTGTAATGTGTAGGTGGGCCCAATACTTTTGTCCATATAGTGCATCTTCACTGACTATTAGTAAGAAGCGGAGCGTAATCTGTATTGACGTTTTTGCATCGACCCTACTCTATATACCTGGTTATCTACTGTAAACCTTTAACACAGAAGCTCATGGAAGATGAGTGGACAGAGGGTCTTTAGATAACTGAGGTTGTGAATCCCCCCCAAGAAATGTTTGCCTATATACGGAAAAAAAAGAAAAGAAAATGCTAAAAATTTGATATTTATGTAGGCTCTCAAGTAAAATAACGTGTTCTAGTCCTGCCTACCACTCCTCCGTTCAGGTTTAGACGAGGCACATTTTTCCTGAACAGTACACATTTTAAAAAGAAGAAAAAAGTAAAGTAGTTTCTCAACTGAAATGACTGAACCCCCTTGAGACCTTCTTAATGAACTCCTGTTGCTTCTGCAAATGAAGAAGCTGCCATTAATGAGTCAATAAAGATTCCTATTAAAAAGATTTTTAATATTACAAAAAAATATATAATTAAAAAGGCGTAATTAAACAAAATAAACAAAATAAGAAAACAAATTGAAATTACAAATATGGAGAAAAATGTAAGCAAACTTTATACAAAAAAACAGTAAATTGATCTGGTGTACAGATGACGAGTTGGGAATGTTTTTATAGTTTCTCCAAGTGAGCCAACTGTGTCTTAGTTTAGAAAGTAAGTTTGCAGACGACACCATTCTGTTAGGATCAGAGGTGGAGGGGGTGAGTCCTGAGGAGTCTTACCCTCCTGCCCTCCAGGAGGCGCTATCAAATCTAAATCAAATTTATTTGTGTAGCACAATATCACAAATTATACATTTGTCTCAGTGTGCTTTACAGACTGTACAGGATACAACACCCTCTGTCCTTAGACCCTTGCATCGCACAAGGAAAAACTTCCTTAAAGAAACCCCATAATTAAAGGGGGAAAAATGGAAGAAACCACAGGGAGAGCAACTGAGGAGGGATCCCTCTCCCAGGACGGACAGATGTGCAATAGATGACGTATGTACAGGATAAACAACATAGTACAAATACAACATTTGACAGAAATTATGAAAAAAGAGAAAGTATGGATGAATCCAGGAAAACGTCAAAAAGGCTTCCCGGTGTCCAGCAGGACCAGGGCAGCAGGCGCAGCCACGATTCATGATCCTGACGTAAACTTTATCAGTGGCAACCTGCCACATGAGAGACACAGAAACTCCGGGGATGATGCCCGGATGACGAGTTAGTAACATACATTTACATAAATGCATACAGATAGAGAGGGAGAGGAGGGGAGAGGGAGGGGAGGAGAGAGGAAGAGAAGGAAGAGAGCAGGGAGGTATCCCCCGGTAGTCTAAGCCTATAGCAGCATAACTAGGGGCTGATATAAGGTAAACCTGAGCCAGCCCTAACTATAAGCTTTTATCAAAAAGGAAAGTCTTTAGCCTGCTCTTAAATGTGGAGAGTGTGTCTGCCTTCCGAACACAAACTGGAAGCTGGTTCCACTGGAGAGGAGCTTGATAGCTGAAGGCTCTGGCTCCCATTGTACTCTTAGAGACTCTAGGAACTACAAGTAACCCTGCAGTCTGGGAGCGCAATGCTCTAGTTGGTTTATAAGGTACTATGAGATCTTTAAGATATGCTGGAGCCTGACCATTAATTACTTTGTAAGTCAGGAGAAGGATTTTGAATTATATTCTGTATTTTACCGGGAGCCAGTGCAGAGCAGCTAATACAGGAGTAATATGATCCCGTTTCCTTGTTCTTGTCAATACACATGCCGCTGCATTTTGGATCAACTGAAGAGTCTTAAGCGACTATTTGGGACAACCTGATAACAATGAGTTGCAGTAATCCAGCCTTGAAGTAACAAATGCATGGACTAGTTTTTCTGCATCATTTTGAGAAAGGATGTGTCTTATTCTTGCAATGTTACGTAGATGAAAGAAGGCAGTCCTTGAGATTTGTTTTATGTGGGAGTTAAAGACAGATCCTGATCAAAGATGACGCCAAGATTCCTTACAGTGGTGCTAGAGGCAAAATTAATGCCATCCAGAGCTTCTATGTCATTAGAAAATGCGTTTCGGAGGCGTTTAGGGCCAAGTATAATAACTTCAGTTTTGTCTGTGTTTAACATCAAAAAGTTGCTAGACATCCAAGTTTTTATGTCCTTAAGGCTTGAAGTTTAGCCAATTGATTTATTGATTGATTGATTGATTTCGTCTGGTTTAATTGATAGATATAATTGGGTATCGTCTGCATAACAACGAAAGTTTATAGAATGGTTCCTTATAATATTGCCCAAAGGAAGCATATATAAGGTGAATAGAATCGGTCCAAGTACAGAAACCTGCGGGACTCCAAGACTGACTTTGGCTGTCATGGAGGATTTATCGTTAACAAGTACAAATTGAGATCGCTCCGATAAATAGGACTTGAACCAGCTTAGTGCGGTTCCTTTTATGCCAACACAATGTTCCAGTCTCTGTAGTAGGATGTCATGATCAACAGTGTTGAAAGCAGCACTGAGGTCTAACAAGACCATCCGGAACGAAGTGCTGAAGAGTCTCGCATGAGTCGTAGTACAATCTAGCACCGAGTGGGTGAGCAGGAGTGGCTTACACACTGGCTTGATTGGAGAAGAGATGCAGCTGGAGACCAGGTGAGCTGATGAAGTGGGAGTGGCCAGGCGGTGGGGTGAGGTGGAGGCCGGGTGAGTGGAAAAATACAAAAATGTGCAGCAGGTAATGAGAGAAGCAGACTGTGACATTATGAATGTATATTGTGTTAATCTTAATTCTGTTAATATAGCTGTGTTTATACTTATTAGTAGCAATTGTGATGGAGAAGTGATGGAGATGTTGGTGTGAGCCAGAGCCTAAGACCTCCTGTCTAATAAAGAATCCCTAGAGGTGTAGTTGATCCCTCTACGGAGGAATGTGCAATCACCTTTTATAGTCCAGTAAGAACTGGAGGAGAAGATGTTCTGCAAGCCACTCTGTCTAATACGGAGTTCAGATCAGATCTGTGAACTGATGTGTGGTTTCTGAAACATAATTAAGAGTAGGTATAACTTGTCATTTTATCATACTGATTAAGCAATTTACCATTTTTTCACAATTATGAAAGATTAAACTACTTTACAACTACACTGAACAAAGAATATACATTTAACTGATGTATAATATGTACAAAAGTAACATTAAGCTGTACTGCATCAAGATCTTAGCTGAGTTGATGCACACACATGAAATAAAAGATTCTACACAAAGTCATGGATTTTAACAACAGTAATATTCAACAACCTCAACAGAATTATTTGTCAAACTTAGTCGTATGGACGAGCAAAGAAATATCTCAGTCCACAAAAGTCTCCAAATATAAAGAATCTATGATGGAATATAAATCCTGCCAACAAGGCAACCCGGTTACTCCATGTGGTGAATATCCACAACACACTGACTGAGCATGAAGCTGGACGCTGCACTTAACAGATACTAAATGGTAGTATAGAAAAGAAACCTACTGAAATAGGCTATTTTATTTGTCCACAAGGGGGCGCTCAATGATTCTTTAAAAACCCGAATGCTGACAGCAGTACAACTGTGTAAAATTACTGCTCATTGTGCAGAATGGTCTTTTCTGAGTATGACAACATACTACGTATATGATATATATAATAAGAGCTCATATTATTGCAGATGAGTCAACATGTAATCAGCATTCTATTGTTGTAATTGGTCGAGAGTTAGCTCATTATGTTTAATCTACAACAATACCTCGTATTTTCTAAGATGATCATGTTTTGTATGAAAAACCTTTCTTTTCTCTTTTTTTGGCCTTTTGCCTTAATTATAGCGGTAGCACAGATAGACTGGAAAGGTTAAGAGAAAGGGGACGACATGCAGCAAATGGCTGAAGGTTGGACTCAGCCTTGGTACAGGTGAAACTAGTAACTAAAGCTGTAGTGGAAACACAATATCTCACTTTAACTTTATAATAGAGGTATAAAAGGAGAATACCAAGGTAAAATACTTCAAAATTGTACTTTAGTTTGAAGAAAAAAGGCAGAAAGAGCGCAGGAAATCTGTGCAAGCAACAATATATCTGAGTGCAAGCAACAATATCTGAGTGCAAGGATGCAGTTTGAGGAGAGGCCGAGCAAATCTAAGCACAAGCAGGGGCTATGTGAGTGCGAGGGCATGGCTTTGGGGGAAATCAATATAAAATCTCAATGTCAAGTCATGGAGACATGCTCACAAATTGAAAAACACGCTCTTGAATAAAGATAGTAAAAAAGCTCCATAATTCTGCACAATGTCCCATTTATAATAATATATGGTACATTACTGGATTATAATGATTGATGCATTAATGTGTACATCCCTTTAATGTTGCAGAGGATAAAGGAGGAGCTTTTTTACTATATGTACTGCGTACTATGTACTGAATTTCACCAAGGGATCAATAAAGTAGATCTTAATTTATAATAATACATGATAAACTATGTTTTGATTATATTTTGTTTTATTAATTAATCTGAATCTTCAAAGTAACTAAATCCATCAAATACATGTATTGAAGTTAAAAGAACGAATATTTCCCTCTGAATTATAGTGGAGTAGAAGTATAAAGTAGCAGGAAATGGAAATACTGAAGTAACTCATAATTGTACTTAAGTACTGTACTTTGAGTATGTACAATTGCTTATACACATCTACTGAAGTAACATTTCAAATGCAGTGTTTTTACTTGAAACATTTCCACAGTGTGTTATTAGTACTTTTACTTAAGTAAAGAGAATACTTGCTCAAATCAGCCTGACTTAAAAAGCGTTGTGTAGGTTTGTGTGGTTTTTAAGTTCACCAACTAGGTCATAGTTGACCCTAACTTCTTAACTACCCATTTACATCATTTGTACTCGTGCTAAATGTTTTTTGTTAATGGAGGTTTCTGTATTTTTGCCTGGAGTTGAATTTTAACTAAACGCATCAAACCCCGCGCCAACGGAGGGGAGTGAGTGGAGAGAGAAGGAGGGAGGGGTGGAGAGAAATAGAGGAGGGGAGAGCATGAGAGAGGGAGGGGATCGAAGAGGCGGGTGTTGGGAAGCCAGGAGGAAAACCATTAGCCCTCGTTTCTGCTCGTAGTTTGGAGATTTTCTTTCTAGGACTTTTTGCAGGACGCACCGCAGGACGCCCGGACGCACGGTAAGAAGACGCGCTGCCACTCGCCTTTTTAGTAACCTTGGCGGTGTCAAGGTGAAGCGGGGAAGGTGGTTGACATGCTGAGATGGATTTTTTTGGGGAGAAAGGGAAGAGATGGAGGAGGAAGAGAGAAAGGCAGACAGGCGAACAGGAAGTTGTTGTAAATAAGCGAGCGCTGTCTCCTCACTCTGTTTCCTTTATCTGCTGTTCTCCGGAGAGTCCAAACTAAAAAAGTAACGGAACTAATAAGTTGAGATGAGAAAAGAGTTGGTACGTCTGGTTTAGGAAAGGGAAATCCCTCTGCTGCACTTTCTTTTGATCTCTCAGATGTCATCGTGGGTATTTCCACTACAACTACACTGCACTGGTTTTGTGTGGAGTTAAACTTCTCCAAAACTTCTTACAGACAACATTTTTTATATGAACTCCATTGTATACCATTAAAGTGTGTTTTATTGTGTCTGTACCGGATTTTTCTGTTGTCAAAACTTGATATAATTTCATGTTTTCGCTTAGAAATGAAGGTTGCAATCTGTAGTGTGTTAGGTGGAGACGACTGCCCCTTTGTGTGTGGGAGTAGTGATGATATGAAAACTATGCACAGATAAATGTCAGTACGGTTTAGCAGTGATGAATGATGAGTAACTTCCACAGCAGCATTGAGGTGGTGAAGTGCTCATTCATATCCTGTATTAGTGGTGCAAACATTTTTATCTGTTCAGGGCCAGACAGTAACGCAGTTTGATGATACTAAGTTGTTAATGTCTCAACTGTGACTGAAAATAGACATTTAACCTAAAACACACACTAATGGAAGAAGTGCTCGGATCCTACTAAAGTAAAAGTTGTAATACCACAAATGCAAGTTCTGCATTTAAAATGTTACTTTAGTAAAAGTAAAGAAGTATTGACATTGAAATATACTTAAAGTTCCACAAGTAAAAGTACTCATTAAGAAGAATTACCTCTTTTTTTAGAATCATATATAATTAGATTATAATTATTGATGAATTAATGTGTTCATCACTTTAATGCTGGTAAAGGTCGAGCTAATTTGACTTTACTTTATGTATTGCGGTTAGCTTAATCTATAAAACTACATTTAAATGTATTGGTTGATTTAATATTTTTTATTTATAATCTGATACTTCAAAGTAACTAATGTTACATAAATATAGTGGAGTAAAAAGTACAACATTTCTCTCTAAAATGTTGCGGAACAGAAGTATAAAGTAGCAGAAAATGGAAATACTCAAGTTAAGTACAAATGCCTCAAAATTGTATTTAAGTACAGTATTTGAGTAAATGTACTTAGTTACTTTGCACCACTGAAAACACAGAAAACATCTTAAATACAATACAGTTTATAAAGTTACAGTCACAGTTCATATTTCTGTAAACGTGCCAGTTTAGACATCTTGGCTAGTTTTCAACTAAAGACAGTTGTACATCCAAGTGCATTTAGAGATATAGTTTCATTTTAAAATAAAGTAAAACATTACATCTGCTTTTCTTCTTCTAGCTATATCTAACTTTTCACACCATCTTGCTGACGTCTCAACCTAATGTATATCTTAATGCTGTAATTTATGCCTCACACCTTCTTACCAGTACGGGATAAAGCATGCAGCCATAGTCAAAAACCCATGTTGAGTGACTGACATCTCCCTGAACATAACATGATGGTCATAAACAGGAATACTTTGTATATTTCGACTAATTAAAAATCTTATGTTATGGATGAAAGGGTAACAGTCGCAATGCAGTTACATTTTAGTTAGTTGTACAAATGATGGTAAAATTAATGGAAATACAGAAACAAGAATAAAACCAAGCTAACAGCTCTGTGAGGCTGTACGGGGGTGGAGTACTTTGAGCTTAATGCTAACACCAGCATGCTCACAATGGCAATACTAACAGCTATTATGTTTGCATTTTAGGATAGTGTGTCAGCATGCAGATGTTTGCTAGTTAGCTCTAAACACAAAATGAATTTGAGGATAATTCAAAAGTCATAAACAAAAATATTGGACATTTTTAAAGTTTTGACCTGATGGCGTTATAGAGAATATGTCAAGGGATTACCACAATTAGTACAATTCATCCTAAAGGGAACATGAATGTCTGCACCAAATTTCATCGCAATCCATCCGATAGTTGTTGAGACATTTCTTTCAAAATCACAAATTTGAAAATCATGGTGGCGCCAGAGGAAAAGTCAGAGGATCAGTAGGTCAGATTTATCCTCTGGGGAACATGAACGTCTCTGTACCAAATTTCATGTTAATCTACCCAGTGGTTGAGATAATCCAGTCTGAACCAATGCGGTGGACCAACAGACAGACTGACTGACCAACACCAGAGCTGCTAGTGAGGCTAAAAAAGGAAAAGCACAATAAAAAAAGAACAGAAATAAAAAAATATGTAAATATGACAAACATAAATGATATAAAAACTCAAAAAGAGAAGTATTTTACAAAAGCAACACGTCGCAAAATGAAGAACATTAAATAAAGTATGTGTGCACAAGTTGAAGGAGGAGGAGTACGATGAAGTAAAGATTGTATGTGTGTGTTACAGGCAGAAAAACTGCAGCAGTTTGGGTAATTCTACAGAATATGAGCGATGAATTAGAAACTTGCATGTGACTGAACCTCAGCCGCTTCATCTAAACTGAACTCTGACAAGAGGTCTGAAAGGGTCACGTAAGGTAAATCTTAACTTCCAGCCAGTGCACGAATTAATCTAACCTAACGTGTGTCCAAATCTGACTTTGTGTCGCAGCTTGAAGGTCGTCTGTTGTTAGATTGATATCACGTTGCGTCTGAGTTTTAGGAGAATATTAAGCTTAAAAGGTCAATCAAAATGTCGGGGTTTTATCAGGTAAGATGAGAGGAGGAGTGGCTCTGTGGCCTGAGAGGTCAGGTGAATTATTCAGAGGCCGATTGTTTGGGTCTTTTGGTGCGGCGCTCAGGGCTCGACACTGTATTGTGCCCTCGTGTCATAACTGCATCTCACTTTTCCATTCTTGCTTTGTTAATGTTCATCATCAGTGGGGGAAAGAGGTCTTAACGGGCGACCTCTCTATTCAGACATTCATCAGTCACAAATCAGTTCAGTTTTTAATGTTCTCAAAGGAAAAATTGTCTCAAAATGCTAATTACCCACTCCCCCTCCAGTATTGGAAGTACGTTGCTTTTTTCTTCTTTAGGCAAGATTGTGAGTGATGACTCACCGTGTGACCACAAGTTCACACAAGTTCACACAATAAACTTCATCATTTACTCGCGGTCAGATCTACTGAGAAACTGTCATTAATCAGTAACCCACAGGAACAGAGTCAGTGCGTCGGCGCCTGTTGGATTATTCAACCTTGTTGTCAGTTAGAAGCTGATTCTGTGGACAGTTGTGAAGTACTCAAAAGCATACTTAAGTAAAAGTGCAAAGTATCAAAAGTGAATGTACATGAATCCTGTGACTGATGCATTGTCAGATATTACATTATTATTTTATTGTTACTGATGCATCAATGTGTATTTATAAAGTATTGAGGTGTGACTTCTAGCCCTCCAGTATCTGTTTTAGATTTGAAGCAAATATGGCTTGTATTTTTGTACGAACGCTGGACTGTTTGAGTTAATTTGCCCCCGAAACATCCAATGTATCAACTGTAAGCTAATATTGGCTAACAACAGACGCGTCGGCCGTGTCTGTGTGTTTGTGTTCAGCTCAGCTTTTGACTGCTCTCTGAACTCACAAGAAACTTCAGTTCTCTGTTATTTCTCTTCAGACTTTTGCTCAAACATTTTCAACTTGCATGTGTCATTTTGTGCTGCTTTAGCATCCTGTGTAGACCGAGACTGAAGCTGCTGCTCTGTTAAAGTGCTGCTAGTGCTACTGTGTAAAACATAGTGTAAGAGTGCTGAAAACCCTTGTTGACGGCCAGTGGGCATCTATGGGCCTTCACATCTCGTTAACTCAGGCAACTCAGCAGCAGTTAGCGTGCACTCTGGAATAAGTGGGTTTTCTACCACAAATGCACAGACCTTCACCACAGACCAAAGGAGCTCAGAGGGTGTGCGTTTTAGTTTAGCAGACTGAACATTTTACTAATTTCTGTACCTAATGTATGACCTACATATACTTTTTCCTTTAGAGTAACAATACATGTAGGATTTTTCTGTCCAGAAATAGTCTATTTGCTTTAAATCTCTGCTGCATCCTGTTGTTTACGTGAGCACTGAGCATCCTTCAGGTGACTTCAGATGTTGAAAGTGTTTTCTTTTTACAAAACGATTTTGTTAATTTGACAAAATAAGACAATTTTCTCAAATGCCACCGTGTTGCCTTGATGTGACGTAGAGCTGAAACATTTAATCAACTAATAGAAATGCTAAGAATTCTCTCCTCCAGCTTCTCAAATAATACTTGTTGTCTGATGCTGGATTGAATATCTTTGGGCTTTTTAATGGTTGATGCACAGAGTAAAACATTTTAATATGTCAACATTATCGTGTCATTAATTGTTAACAAAAACAATTGTTACTTGCAGCCCTTATGTAAAGTAAAATAATAAAAAGACTGATATTAGAAAGTAAATAAGACAAAGAATTTGACCAAGTATTCAATGCCATCTTCTGGTACTTCACACTTTTTGATATTTGGTGTAGGACACATTACGGTCTGAGAACCTTTTCGTTTGATACCCAGCCGACCCACACCTCCACATGTTCTGACTTGTGTTAGTAAATTCTGTTTTCCCTGTATCAAGGGCTCACACTTAAGACACAGTTTGGGGCAAATGGGTAAATCTATAGTGAAGTATTGTGAAGAGAAGGGACACTTAGGAATTCACAAATGTTTTAAAAAAACTTCTAATCGCATCATTATCACAGTTTGGAGACAGTTTGATATCTTTTACCCAGTAATGCATGTTTGAGTAGCCTAATGAAAAGTGCATGTAGGTCTAAACCTTGTCTCAGAATCCCTCTGAGTTGGCTCACAGCCCCGTTTGCAATGGCATACTGTTGCTGTTGCATACTGTTGCTGTTGCATACTGTTGCTGTTGGTTGCTGTTGCATATTGTTGCTGTTGCATACTGTTGCTGTTGCATACTGTTGCTGTTGCATACTGTTGCTGTTGCATACTGTTGCTGTTGCATACTGTTGCTGTTGCATATTGTTGCTGTTGGGGGCAATTAGCAAGAACTCGCTATCACTGAGGCTTCCTGCTATTGTTTTGTCAATGTGTATGAAGGCAGCTATGGTGAAACAACAAAGACGCCCAATTTTAAGTGTTTTTCAAAATCAGCAGCAGGTTCAGTTTTTATACAAGAGGGAAGTTTGCTTGTAAATGCTTTTGGCTTTGATCCAGCTGAGATTTGAGTTCACGTTGCTACTGTGCAATCTTCTCGTCTTCCTTTGTGGTATTAGTTGAATTGGCCAATGATCTGAAGTATTCTGTAACAATACAGGATGTACTGTGAAATCCACAGAGAGAAGCTGAGCGGGAAATTCTTGAAGGACTGAAACAATAACAATCAACAATTGTTTTCATTATTGATTTATCCGCAGATTATTTTCTTGATTAATTGATCCATAAATCATCAGTGAAAAATGCCAGACACAGATATTTATCATCATTAACATCATGATTAAATGTCTTGTTTTTGAAATCCAAAGATATTCAGTTTGCTTATGATCTAAGAAAAAACAAAGGAAGCCAGTTCTCCCTTTTTAGAACCATCATGTTTGGCATTATTGCCCTTTTAAAAGATTGAATTTATTATTAAATTAGTTGCAGATTATTGTTCTGTTGACCAACTAATCGATTAACTGACTAATCATTGCAGCTCTGCTTCACTCTATAGGTGGCTTATTGCTTAGTTGCTCCTAAAATTACAGTGTGGGCTGCTAGCTATTTTTAGCGAGCAGCCTGATAAGACAAGTACCTGTTGATAGCGATGCAGCAGAAAACGTAAACTGAGAGCTCGACAAACCAAACCAGGACTTTGTAATTTGGGATTTCTTCTAAGATTTAAATAAACACTTCAAAGGTCTTCACAGAATACATATATGAGGGGTGGGGCGCCCTACATGTCTGTCCTCTTACATCCATGCTCTTAATATTTGTAGCCTGAGAGCCTTAAAGTTTACTTACAGTCACCTCTTAAGAGCCTCTCTGCTGTAGCAACTCCTATAAAGTTACAGTCCTCACCAGACTCTTTCTCCTCTACACAAACGCTGAAAACGCAGCAGCTGTGCTCATTGGCTTTACTGTAGGTTATTGCGCGATTGGCTGATCTACAGTAACTGTTATGCAACAACTCTTATTTTTCCCCAGTGGTTTCAAGAATTTGTGGGCTTGTTTGAGTCAAACAGTACATCACTGAGAAATGTTTCCTTTTTCGTTCTTGGTGAGGCTTGTTTCATTTCATTGTACTGGTGTAATTTATGATAAGAGCAGAACTTTGGACATGTGAAAAAAGTTGGCTTTAAACTATTTTAAAAAAATTCTGATTTGTTGTTGCGGCTGGTGTGATCCCATTGAAACAAGGGTCTCTAGTTTTACTTTGTTTTAACTGTAAATCCTAATGGAAAATGTATTATATAATCCTTTATATTCATATTGTGATGTAAAATGACATTTACCATGATAAAAGATTCACCCAAAAGTAATTTATAAGATGTTCTGAGGATGTAAACTATAGTGTCCGCTGTTATTAGAGTAAATTAAGTTAAACCATCTTGGAAAAAAAAAGAATTAGATATACAAACACAAAAGGGCTCTTCAGCCAGTTGGATACTCAGACATCTGTCGACACATACACTCAGAGGAAAAGGTTGTTTCTTTCAGCTGCAAACAAGCGGTCAGTTTTGATAATAGAGCACTGTTCAGTTTGAGAAACCAGAGATCACTAATGGGACAAGACATCCATTCATCTGTGTGACCTCTGACCTGTGAAGCCAGTCACAGGTGGCTGTAACACTGAGCTACTGTTACCCACCTTTGTTTGCCTGGAATAACATTAATTCCCGTGTTTGTTGCCTGCACTTTAAAAAGTAAGCAACAGGAGAGACAGGCAGACATATAAACACCTGGTGAAGTATTTAAAACCTCCTCTGAGGTAGGTCCCGCTACAGTAGGTGTATGAAGGAGCACATTTTGCCATGACGACACACGCACACAGAGACTCACAAGGTGAATACAATACCAGCCATACGCTGTAACGCTTGGTTACATACAATTAATGTATCATTTTAGGGATTACACATTATGACAGCTTGTTCTGTGTGTCTGTGAAAATGTTGCTAATAGTTTAGCATTTTGCTAACTGTAGCCGTCACAGCTGTGCTGCAGCGGTGATCTAGCGCAGGGGACTAAAATATTAAAGAGATGGAGAGAAAATTATGCTTTCCCCGAGCTATTGTAGTAGCTACCGCTGCCGCAAGGCTAGTTTATGGCGCAATCCGCAGCGGTTAGCAGAAGCCTAATTTCTTAGCAACATTTTTCCCTATCACTGAAATGCAGTTCCGATATTGTCAGACTCTCTTTACGCTCTCTCTCTCTGAAGTGACCTGTGATTGGCCACAGTCTCCCGTCTCAGGCTAGATTTTCTACAGCCTGAAAATAAAGTTGAGAAAAGGTGCAGAAGTGTAGTTTTCTCTCAGACCATTTAAATTACGATATGCTGAAAGGTTGTTATTAGGGCTGTCGAATTAAAAATATTAACGCAGATTAATCGTGCTCCTAGATGCCCCTGACTTTTGCTCTGAAAGCACGGAGCACAGACCTCTGACAGCTCTGTTTGTCTGAGAAAATGTTCCTAATAGTTTAAACTACTGCTGTTACTACTGTAGCTAGCGTAGTTGTGAGGCTAGCTTATGGCGCTAGCCACAGCAGGTAGCTGAAGGCTAAACTATTAGCCACATTTTTCTCCATCTCTGAAACGCTTCCCCGATATTGTCAAACTCTCTTAAAGATAATTACATTTTCCTTTTTTGAGTTGCTATTGCTGCAATACCAACTTTTCCTGCAGGATATTCCCCCTTTAAATCAGGTGTAGCATGACTTGCTTGTAGCAGATTTAAATAGAATTATTTTATTAATTTGGCAAAATGGAAGTACTCTTTTTAGACCAAATACTTTAACACAAAGTTAATTCATACAGTCTCAAAATCTGAAATGATCAAAGAGTTTACTCCGAGTAAATACTTCAAACACACAAAAGCATGTAATCAGGTTGTTTATAAATGAAAAATGTATCGACTACTAAAGATATACAGACTACTGAATAAGCATATCATGTATAACAAGTGTAAAATGAATGATGTTAAAGGTATACTGAATGTATAGATGGCAGGTTACACAATTGGCAATGTACAGTAACTAAGTCCTGAAAATGGACCAGTGGAATCACTTGCACTCAACAGCGGAAAGATGACTACTCCAAACTCTTACCCTATAATCAATATCTGAGGGAGCATTAAACCCAGAATACAGAAATGCAAAGTTTGACCGACTCGATTGAAGACCGTGTGGCAGCAGTACTGAAGGAGGCAGAGGAGCTAGTGGAGGCGTTGGATCTGGCGTATGTACTGGAGCGCTCCAGCGGTCCGGAACCCACGATGCAGGGTTAGGGTTGAGCTGAGACTCTCTGGGATGCTCATGGACTCTGTGTCAGGTGGTCGGCGGCGGTCTCTCTCTCCGAATTGGTTTCAGAACACGAAAAATGGAGATACTGAGCACTGTTTTGTTCAGTTCCTGGTTGTTTTTGAATGACAGTGTTATTCTAACTTGCATACATCACTTCAGGATACTTCAGGCTTCGAAAATACTATGTAGTGGAGTATATAGTACATTTTTAATTAACAACAGTTTCCCCTTAAATTTAACCTGATTAGATTCTGGTATTAAAACATTCTACTAACACACGAGATATTACATGCAGGTAGCAATAATAATAATAATAATAATAATAATAATAATAATAATAATAATAATAATAATAATAATAATAATATCTTTCACTTTATTCGAGAGCTGTGTTCCCAGCATCTTCTTAACTAATTGTCTGGAACCAGTTTTGTCTGTGTAAAGTCTGGAAAGTCCGAGTATCTGCCAAAATCAAGTGCGCAAAACAACTCCCCAACACAATTTGACATTCAAATTTACAGCCTCGTTAAATATTCTTGATGACTGTAAGTAAGTTTAAATGGCACCTTTTTCCTGTTAACCATTATGAAGACGCCTCTCGGTGTCGGGTCACATGACTCTGTGTTTGGCTGTGGAATAAACTGGGTGGTTTATTTAGAGTGAATGAATAGGTGGACTGTTTGCTTTTGGCCCTTTGTGGTGGGACTTTGTCAAACAGTGGACATGTGGTGGGCGATACAAGCTTGTGTGTGTGTGTGTGTGTGTGTGTGTGTGTGTGTGCAGTTACTCTCTATATATATTGTGTTAATATGTTTGCACATGCAAGTTAACACAAAACCCCAAAACACACACCAGAGGGAACATGTGGACAAAGATATACACACACACACACACACACACACACACACACACACACACACACACACACACACACACACACACACACACACACACACACACAAAAACATTGATTGCAGACAAAACACACTCGTGTGTGTGTTTTCCAGAGCCTTGGCATTCCTGTTAAAACACACACATTCTTCAACAAACACATGTGGGTGATATTTATAGCTCCAGAGCTGACGTCACCTTGGCAACCAACACTCTAAAGCCACTGCTCCCTGTCCGGGAATCCTCAACATGGGCAGAGTACACACACACACACACACACACACACACACACACACACACACACACACACACACACACACACACACACACACACACACACACACACACACACACCAAAGTTGCACTTAATTAAGTCCTTTTCTCGACACATTTTTTTTCTCTCACATACATTAAAAATCCTTTACATTCTTAAATAACTTAATTAATTCAGCTCAGTTTCTCAAAATTCTTCTCATACACCATGAATGGCAAATTTTCTTGATTTTTACGAGATCCTTTTCATGATTTAACAAGGTATTTTTAACGTTATTATGACACACATTTCTCATTATTAATACAGACCAAAGTATTTTGGTAAAAAACTTTTTTCTCATTATAACAACATATATTATGTTTGGCACAGAATCAACATATATTGTTGTTTGGCACAGAAGTTAGTCAGATCCTTTACTCAAGTAAAAGTAGAAACACTATAGTAACAAAATTCCATTACAGGCAAAAGTCTTGATTTCAACATGTTACTTAAGTAAAAGTACAGTACTATCAGGAAAATGTACTTAAAGTTTTTAAAGTAAAAGTACCCAATATGCAGAGAGGCTCCTTTCACAGTTTTATATTATTATTGAGTATTGTAATATTGTAATGTTTTTATCACTAACTCTAAAATATTTTTAATATTGGAGTTTGTCAATGTGTAGCCAATTGTATATACTTTGTATATTACTAAGTAGATTAGAAGCATAGTACTGCATCATATCATACAAGAATATCGTGCCTTTTTAAAAACAGTAACTAGTAACTATTAGTGCCGGATAAATGTAGTGTAGTAAAAAGTACACGATTTACCTCTTAAATTTAGTGGATGAGTAAGTTAAGTACAAGTATGTCAAAATTGTAAAGTGCAGTACTTGAGTAAATGTACTTAGTTAAACTCTGCCACTGGTAGAGAGTACAGTTCTCAGGGGAGACCTGGTATATTTTGCCTTCGAAATGAAGAGCCACAGTTGGAAAATGATTCAAATGTTTTATTTTTGCTGATTTTGTTTAGATTTAATGTCATATTATATATTTCATATTGTTGTTTTTTGTTGATGCATTTAATTGATGCATTTATTGAAGTACTTTAAGTGCCTGTCACACATATCCGTATGGCAGAAACGTATGCCGGCGCATACGAAATAGGTTGATATAAATTAAGGGTAAGTTGTGATCGTTTGAAGGACGCAGACGTTTCGCCGAACACGCCAGACATACGGCCCTGTCACACAGCTCCGTATGGCAGAAACGTGCCGGCATATATGAAAAGTAGCTCAAAATGTGTCAGAGTCCAAATACGTCCAACTTTTCCACAGCGGTGTTGTAGCTGACGCATACATAACGTATACATAACAAATTATTATATGTATGTCAAACATTGATAGCGTATTACTTACTTATACAAAACGTATCAGAGCGTCTGGCCAACGGAGCTGGAAAAGTGCCATCTGGTTCACGTCATGCTGATGCTGGAGAACAGAATGTACTCTTTTCGCAGCCTCTCAGCATCCTCCATGCTCTCTGTTGAGCTACTCACAGGGACCCTATATACTATATTCAAACCCCAATAAGCTCCCAAAACGCTAGCTGAACGCTAGCTGTACTGTAGAAACATGTTTAACAAGTTACTCCTCCGTCAGGCATAAGTTTAACATAGGTTACGAATAGGTTATCCACTCGTTATTAATAAGTTGGCTGTAGGGTTCACCGTCAGCCGACGTAAACGTAACGTACCTCTAACGTAGTCACGTACGTATTCACGTATGTCTAACGTAACGTAACTTATGTGTAACGTCTGCATAACTTATGAAGCACACGTTGGGTACGTCTGAAAAGTTTGAACATGCTCAAAACATTTTCGCGGCCTCAGCGTTCAACAAAGCACCCCAGCGCAACGCCGCATGCTCTTAACGAATACTACTTGTACCTTACCTTATATCTACGTAAACCAGCGTGTTGCCGATATTTTGTATACGCAATATTGTTGTATACGTTATGCATTCGTTGGGCATTCGTCTGATACATTTTGTATAAGTAAGTGATGCGCTATCAATAGGTTAGACGTGCGTAGCTGTATATGTTCACTTTTCCGATCCGATAAAGTATTTGGACTCTGACAAATTCTGAGCTATTTTTCGTATATGTTTCCCCAATACGGATATGTTTGACAAGTCCTTTAGATACGGTTGGGCAGTTTAATCTATTAAAATACATTATATTTAATGAGATGCATGTAAGATCTTGATCTGAAAAGTAACCAATAACTACAGTTGTCAGTTAAATGTCATGGAGTAAAAAGCAGAATATTTCTCTTTCAAATGAAGTGGCAGCTGAAAATGGAAACACTCAGGTAAAGTACTAGTCTAAATTGTACTTAAGTACAGTACTTGAATAAATGTACTTTCCACTACTGGTGACAGTTTAGTTTGTAACCCCTGTGGCAACCAGATGGGGATCCACTAGCTTCTAAAAAAGAAATGGTGCCATTGTGCGTGGCTCCCTTTCAACAACTCCAGGGGACTACTGATGGTTGTTGGCTTGGAGTGTCAGGGCTGTAAGAGGGAAGCCATTAAAATAACAGCGACATACCAGCAGCCACTTTTGAGTCTCGCCATCAGTCGGCTGAGACAGACTGCAGGGCCAGACGTGGCTCTTGATTTTGAACTTGTACAGTCAGAAGGAGCAGATAGCTGGACGAGTGGATGTCTGGCCTGAGAGGGGAGCCTCCCTCTGAGTCACTCTGCCCTACATGGGAAACGCATTAAGAGGCTCAAGGGCTGATGCAAACCTGAAGTAAGAACTTTTGTATCGAAAGGTGAAAACGAAGGCAGATGAATACACATGTAGTGGAGCCATCGTAAACAGACGCAAAGCTTAAAACTTTCCTTCCTCTTTTGTTCTTCACATGTTTTTTGATTCCTTGTCACTGTTTGTTCAGCATGTGCCGTTTATACACACTTGTGTGTTGCAGGCATAGACTGTACGTGTATAAAAAGTGATGAAATAAATGTCTTGTTCCAAATGGTGACGTCGTCTTGACGTCACCATTTGGAACAAGACATTTTTAGGCGACCAAAATGTTATAATTAACTTAAATAAACTGAAAACACTGTGAAATAGTTAAAGTTCTAAGACAGAAACACGGACAACACCCAAACCACCCAAACCGGACAAAGTCGTGGTAGCAACCTGTCAATCACAAGGTAGCCCCGCCCTAAAGCATACGCTGCTTAATCGTCTATTTTACTCTAAATGGGACCATCATTTACAAAATGAACATCTTGATGTAATGAAGAAGAAGAATAGAGCATGTTAGCTTGTTGACCTGTAAACATGCAGTCTACAGTAAACTTGACTGCGACACGTTAACCACTGAACCACCTCGTTTTCAATATCTCGATTATAAGGTGAATTTCCCTCAGGCATACGCACACATCATGTGCTTTTGACATTAAATATCTACTATTTACCACACCATTCACAACTTACAGCTTCTCTACTTGGTCTAAAAAAATTTCCAGTCAGAAATAAAAGGTATTTTTAGAAAACAGCTATACTGGGAACCTAAAACCTGCTTTAACCTTTGTTTAAAAAGCCATACGACTGAGGAATGATTACCTCATAGAGCACACTGAGGAAAATCTCCTACTGGCAGCTGGCGGGCATTAAGTCATTCTCACTTTAACAGCAATCAGCAATGATGTTTAAACTCTCCAGTTTACAGGAGAACGCCGATGTTTGACGTGAACAATCTGGTGTGTGTGAGTGTGTGTTTATTTCCTGGTGATGGAGATATTTGGTGACTGAGATTTATTGGCGCAATGTAACAGCTGTTTCTTCTTCTTCACAGACCAGTAGGATGGACAGATAGCAGGAGGAGGAAGTCAAGATGTCGTTCTTTGGCGTGGACTGTGTAAAGAAAAATGAGAGAGGTAAGACTTAACCAAATGGATTTTAGTTTAGTTCAAAAACAGCAGTCCCTTGAGTAGTTGTGTTAGAGCTTTTTATCGTATGACAAGAACTTCCTCAGCAGATGTAGTTGCCCAGTTGTCATTACAATGATATTATTAGATTTTTATTATTTTGTTAAGTTATTATTATTATTAAGTGTTTAATAAAGTGATCAGGAAAAATGGACCATTTCAATGACAACTCAGCAAGCAACTCCTGAGGAAGTTTATATGATATGATCCAAAGCTCTCACAACTTTTCTGTCATTCATCTGACATATATTATGGATATTTCATATCATACTGCATAACAATAACGGTGCAGAACAACTGATGAACTGCACAATTAACCCGAATAGTGAACACAATAAGTTTGTGTAAAACGAGCGGTTTGGAAGAATTTTGAGTAGATTATTTCCTGTGAATATTTCATCAGACACGCTATTTTTAGGATTCATTTTTCTTAATTTGTCTTAAAAAATACATAATAGGCTTCTTTTTTTTGGACAAATTCAGTGTTTTCTGATGCCTAGACAATGTTCTAAAAGCTATTTGGTTGTTTTAAACTACTTTTTTTTAATGCAGGAAAATGTATTAAATTAATATCAATATCTGTCCTTTCAAATCAGAGCTGGAGAGGAAACTCTGCGCCAATGACCGCGAGTACAACCTCTCCTTTAAATATGCAGTAAGTATTACAATGTGGATATGTGTATGTCGTGAGTTTCTATTGTCTTCTACAAAACTTCTAAAATAGAGAAGAGGATGTACAGACCTCTTACCTTATAGACCAGGGGTGTCCAAATTGCGGCCATTTTTAATTGGCCCGCAGCAAATTCTAAAAGTATAATGGAATATGGCCCAGATAGAAACTTGTGCTTGAATGTTTTGTACGTCTTTGTTCTAACACAGAAACACAGTTTTGACTTGTTAGCTAACCTAAAACATCAAGTGTCAGCTTGTGCTTTAGATGTTTACTGATTGCATGTGATGAGAACACAGATGCGACAGACACCGCACAGCTGTTAATTTTTATTTTGCGGGGAGTTGACGACAACTTTTGCGTTACGGAAGAGCTGCTTGGTCTTACGAGTCTAAAGGGCACAACATAATTCGAGCACGAGGACTTTACCACAGATAATTTAAAGCTTTCCTGTCTGATGTCGATGCTGAATACGGGGACGTACTCCACAGTTCTGATGTGCGCTGGCTGAGTCGCGGCTCCGTGCTTCAGCGGTTTTATGCCCTGAGATCAGAAATGAACCTGTTTTTAAAAGAAGGACCGACCTCTTCATGAGCTGAGTGACCCTCCATGTTTGGCAGACCTGGTATTTTTAGTTGATCTTACTAGTCATCTCAACACTGAACAAGAGCCTACTGCGCACATGAAAGCATTCTGTGTGAAGCACCGTCTCTTTGAGACACAACTACGCAACTTCAATGTTGCGCACTTCCCCACGCTGTCCGAAATCAAATGTGCTTTTCCAAAGGCCAAGCTTTCTGATAACAAGGGGTAAATATGTGTCTGTGATCACGTCTCTCATGACAGAATTCAGTCAGCACTTCCAAGATTTTTCTATCATTGAGAAAGAAATTGAAGAAGTTTAAGAGAGTCTGCAACTAGAACTTATATATAATAATTATATACGATAATTCCCTGAAGAATCAACATCAGCTTCTCTCCCTCCCCGACTTCTACGGGAGCTTGGAAAAGTTTCCTCTGATGAGACGCCACGCACAAAGAATGATGAGTCTGTTCGGCTCAACATCTGAGCAAACATTTTCTGTTAACTCTGAACAAAAGCAGATTAAGATCCAAAATGAGCGACAGCATCTCTGTGATGTCCTTCGTATCTCAACCACCAAACTTACTCCTGACCTGCAGCATCCTTCAGTCCACTGAGTGCAACGCTGTTCCCATTATAGGAGAGTTAAAACATATATTACACAGTATTTATGTAAGGTCAATTTTTCAATAAATTCATTAAATTAAAGTTGATAACATATTCTAACTAGCGTTAGTTGATGTGTTAACAAGCCCAATAACTTATTTGTTTAACAAGCTTGAGATATCCCCCCCCCCCCCCCTTTAAACAGGGCTGTGAAGGAGGATCACCATCCTGACTAAGAAGCAATCTGAAGCTCCTGTTTTGAGAATGAGCTGCAAACCCTTATTGTAACAAATAAAATGAAACCTCATTAATAGAAAGCTGTGATGGAGGCTGCCCCCCCCCCCCCCCCCCCCCCAATATACCTCACCTCGAGTGAGTGGCCCAGCCCTTCATATATGTTTCTGTATGTGGCCCTCAGTGAAAAAAGTGTGGACACCCCTGTTATAGACAAAACAGTTTACCGCATATCAGTCAGTACAGTACTCTTGTTTCTTGCTGCTTCAGTGTTTGGCCGTTATCAGAAGACTGGACTCCAGCCAGAGTCAAAGAGTTGAAGTGGCTTCTGGGTAAACCCAGTGTGCTCTCTGTGTCGCTGCAGTCAAGGTCAAAACTCAATAAAATATTAAGTTTTAAAGAAAAATAAATGGATCACTTATATTAGAATTGTAAACATGCATTTTGGTGTTTTCTGATTGGTTCTTAAAATATTACATACTGTAAGCCAGTGGTATGTTTAGAAACTAGTCAAAGATAATGTCTGCTACTTCTGTATGTATGATCATTTTATTCAGAAAGGGAGAGTAAAAAAGAAAAATGTGAATAAATTGTTATTTAGCTTGACAACAAAGTTTACTCAGGACATCATGAAGTGTTAAAAAAAAGAGGAAATTGGATATTGAAATGACAAATATATATTCTGAAATGGGGTGGTGATGGCCTAGTGGTACGGCTTCCAAATACAACACCAGGTTGTGGGTTTAATACCAGGCTGCCACCATTGTACCCCTGAGCAAGGTACTTAACCCTGAGTTGCTCCAGGGAGACTGTCCCTGTAGTTAGTTCACTGTAAGTCGCTCTGGATAAGAGCATCTGCTAAAGGACCTGTAATGTAATGGGAATTTATAATAAAGATAATAAACTGTATATATATAACTTTTCAAAACAGATGTTGTAATAAGACAATGCATATAACAAATCGGTTCGAAAAACTGAAACACTATTAAAACAGAGCAGAGCTGCAAAGAATATGAAACTGAAAAACCTGAAAAGGAAAATTGAAAGTTGAAACAGCGAATGGAAAAGGGAAAAAGTAGACTAAATCAAGATTTATTCTTCTAACCCTTTTAATATTCCATTGTCCTGTTTTAATAACATTATTTTTGGTTAAACTCATCCTCCATACAACTCCGAGCTTGTGTATTTTAAACATTTCATCCAGAACCAAATCTCTAGCCTGTGGGCGGTGTTGTTGTTAGTAAAGTCATCCAGTAATAAACCGACATGGGAGTCACAGTCCGGCCGATTAAGAGCTTTCAGCCTCCTGATAAGATCCACCTGGCACAGAGCAAAACCTCCCACCAGATTACTCTCATAAAGTCAAACTCAAGGATTTTTAACATAACAACAACCAGAAATACCCAGAGAGGTTTTCTTACGGATTAACAAAGTTATAACCCAGAGATTACTAACATCTTTATGGATATGTTCTGAGCGTCCCTCATCTCTGGTTCTGTTTTGGTCTTTTGAACCTCTGACTAACCTCAACATTTTAGAGAAGGCAGATACATCCAGAGCTTACCTTTTTTTATTTACCCCGAGAAATATTTCTAGGAAATTCACTTCCAGGAAATTCACATTTAACTTTTACTCACACATTTGCTTATTGGTTATCTGCCTTTATTATTTTCTGATTCCGTTCACATCAGTTAAATTAGATTGAATATTAGAAACCTTTCTCAGTGTAAACTCAATACAATCAATAGCACCCAAAATGCTATTAATATACCTTTCCTAGTAAGTTTCAACAAAAACTGAAGCAATAAATGTAGATTGGTGTAAAAAAGATATCTTTGCAAGTTGTGTGTATCAAATGTAATTCTCTTTACGATACTTTGTAGATTCATTAAGTTACAGTACAGTTGATGGCTGTAATGCACTAAAACTGCACAAAGCAAAGAGGAGAAGGAGAAGATCATTCTGATTCATTCTGAGTGAAAATAAGTCCATTAAAATATATATAATATCAGTTTTTAATGCATTATGTGTGTATTACAGATATACATAATGAATATTATAATCCATGACGCATTGTTTGATAGCCCTGGAGTAACATTAATGTTAGTTAACATTAAAGTCAGCCAGTCTAACCTACTAAAAGAAACAATATTTTGCTTGTTTTTTGGAATTGGCCCCAACAAACAACATTAGGGTTACTATTCCCTCATGTGAGGAAAAACTCTCCTGAACATTGTCTTTTTGTTGAATAACATTCTTGAGGGGGGGACATTTGCAGTTTAATTTTAACAAATGCTTTATTCAGTAAATGTTTTATGATTTTGAGGCAGTGCATTTAAAATGGTTGTCAGTCCATCTGTCTGTCTGCTAACATTAACACCCTGACATGATATTTTGGGCTTTGAATGTCCAAAGGACCACAATCATAGACAAATATTTGTTCAAGCCATGACTGTGACTAGCCACCATGCTTCTGTCTTATCATCGCGGATGCATAGAGACAGATTTTCATAATGAAGGTGCTATGTATTCATACAAACGCAGTCAAAAGAATGATACAAGCTGAACACACTGACCAAACATGTAGATGGGCCTATGTTTATTTTTCCACTGCCGGTGGTCTGTGGCCAGTTTACTTCCCCAGCAACCCTGTTATTGTGTTTTCTTAGTTTGATGCGTTATATCTGAAAAAGGGCTAAAAGGATTTTAGTAGAAAATGCTTCAATACTTACAAAGAACAATCTTGCTACCACCTGCGTCAAGGACGTATCCATGGAGTCAACATTATTTTTCATTAATATACATATTATAATTACCACCTTGATCTGCGCTAGCGCTTAGCCCAGTTAGCTAATGTTGGATTACTGGTAGCCTAACCTTGCTTAAAGTATGTTAGCCTCAATCTTTGGCACATTTGCACCAAGCTGTAGTTGCTGCTTAAAATTAACAAGCTAATAATGGCTGTAACTGTTTGTGCGGTTGCTTAGCTAATCTTGTGTTAGCCTTACGCCCTGTTAGCTGATGTTGGATTTCTGTTAGCTAGCTTTGTTTTACTAAAGTTAGTTTTGTGCCCTGCAAGGTTAGTAAGTTAGTTAATGTTAGTTTATGTTAAGTTTTTGGACCATTATATAAGTAGTTCTAAATCATTCTGAGCAAGAATATACCCATGTGCACCTTACATGAAGGCAAGTGATTAGTTGGGTACTTCACTGCTGTATTAATAAGTTTAGAATAAATGATTAGGCAATAGGACAAGATTTTGGTATTAAAAGCGTTCTGGTTTCTGTTGTTTTAACCTCATGCTTTCATGTAGCTGGTGTGAGGGGCAACCCTTTCTATTTATTATAATTACACCAGGGGCAGTGGCAGATACGGGAGGTAAGGGACACTAGCTAACATACGGTAGCTAATGGAAAAAATGTGAATGAGAACCTTGTTAATGAGAATTTGTGTTTCCTCTTTTGATGGTTGTTTGACTTCTGTTTCATAAACATATTCAGCATGTTAACCACCTACACACATGAAGCTAGAACTTTAACTAGATTAAAGGGGAAGAATGAGAAGTGCATTTTCACTGAAACATAAAGCTTCAAATATCTTGAAAAATGTCCATAAGTATATTCATCCAAAAAACCCTACATTTCTTTAAAGCATGTGCATTTCAACATTAATCCAGATTGAATTAACATAATTATTTGTTTTACTTTACACCTTCCAGACGAACGCCATCAAGACCTCCAAGTACAACCCCTTCACCTTCCTGCCTCTTAACCTGTTTGAGCAGTTCCAGAGGATTGCTAACGCCTACTTCCTGTTTCTGCTGGTGCTCCAGGTGAGGGAAACTAACGTACACAAACACAGGAAAACATACACGCAAGGCTTCCATCCACATGTCAAGCTAATTTTATGTAAAACGTGTGAAATCTTTTAAAATAAGATTCAAATTAGGCTTGTTTCTCTCAGGTTGTTTGAAGACATACTGAATGTTTGACACATTTGCTGGAAAAGATTCAGAAATAATATTATCCTGGACAAAGAGTTTAACTAATCAATTCAATTAAATAGTTCCTCATTTTCCTGGAACCATATGGAACTGACAGATTGTGTTGCAGACATGCAGTCAAACACAACACAATACACAATGAGCGACTTCTCTTTCTGACAGTGTAGTGTGTGTTAACCAAACAGGATATAGATGAATCAGATGCAATGAGATTAAGGAAGTGTAACATCCAGTACAGGAAATTGCCTCATCGTGTGCAAGACATGTCATGTTGCAACACAGAGGTCGTTTGCTGACAGACGAGGAGAAACTGTAGCACAATGGCAGTTTCAGTTGAATGATATTTAACAGTTTCATATATTTAGTTTGAGACTCCAAGACAATGGCTAATACAATCCTATTAGGTCTTTATTGTATATATATATATATATATAAAACAACTTTAAAATTGCCTTGGACTCACACAAAAAGCTACTCAGTTCTTACTTGTTACAAGCATTTATTTTCTACCAAATGTCATTGAAATCTGGGAAATCCAGGAAAGACCAGGATTGGACCAAAAGAAACCTCCTTGGTAGACATAGTGAACACATACGCTGCAAAATGTGCATGTTATATTTTAAATTGCACCTTACTGTGAACCAATTATATTTTATATTTTTTATATTTTGTCTTATATACACTATCTTTTCCACTTTGTATTGCAACTGATGCACAACAATTTCCATCAAGATAAAGAAAGTTTTATCTTATCTAAAAATCAATCAAGAAAAACGATATTATTTTTGCAGTATAAACTTGTCCTATAGACCAGATGAAATGCATATATGGGTTGGACAATATATTGATCAAAAAGTTTGGAGGCAAAACATATTGCAGCCTCGTAGATACAGAAATGTATTGCTGCGATGTTAAACGATGTTCTGTCGTCTTCCTCAAATCTAGTTTAAACTGTGGTCATTTTGGTAATCACAGTTTCTAAAAAAAGTATAAGAACCATTTTTACAAGTTAATTTTGAGAGTACGTATGACTGCTTTACGTTTAAGTTTTACCTTAATTAACATAATGCACACACTCTTCTCTCCTTAACACCCACACACATCTTTCTTTTGTCACCTCTCTCTACCACAATCTCTCCTTCAGAGCCCTTTATAACCAATATAATGTTTTACACTTGTTATCTGTGCATCGTATTGATTATTTGCTGTTCTACTTGTCTTATCATTTCTGTTGTTATATGCATGTTTTCTTTGTTTTCATTTTCTCAGGTGATCGAAGTCTCTCTTTTTTTTTTTCACGAGCTATTATGCGCAAAAATAAACAAATCTACATATGCCCATCTACTTATCCACTTACATATCACACAAACAGTATAGCTATGGGCTACGATCTCAAAACTACATCACTCTGTCCGTCCCCTCAATTCGCACAGAACTTGGAAAAAAGGCCTTATCATACTCGGCCCCCTCAACCTGGAACACGCTTCAGCAGGAACTTAAGCTGTCCAGCTTCATACCCCTGGGACATTTTAAACTCATTTTAAAAAATCTAGAAAAATCAGCTGTCGGTGTTTGTTCTTGTCGTTGAAAATGCACTTTTATGATTTTTATTTGTATTTTTTATGATGTTTTATTTGACTGTTGCCTCTGTGTTTAGTGTCCTGTAAGTCTGTAACTTGTATGGTGCTGTTGCCATTTGACCAGGTCTCTCTTGAAAATGAGACCCTGTGTCTCAATGAGAACAATAAACTAAAGTGAACTGAAGACAGTTTTCTCTGTGTGTTTGTTCTTCAGGTGATTCCTCAGATCTCCTCTCTGTCCTGGTTCACCACAGTCGTGCCTCTGGTCCTCGTGCTAACAGTCACCGCTGCCAAGGATGCCACTGACGATATCGTAAGCAAACGTGTTTTCTGTAGAATTTCACCTTTCACAAATGTTTTATTTGTCATCTAAAATATAAGTGAGGATAGCACATCCAATCAGGGAGGAGTTTCCATTCAAGTGAACTACCTTGATGATATGTGGTAACACAGTACTATACATTATCGTATGCAGCTGATAATCACCGTTCACTCTCTTGACTGTGGGAAATACAGTTTCACTAACATCAGCACGCTCATGTACAAAACACTTCACGCTCCTCTTAACTGACGTCAACGTCAAATTAAGGTTGCAGGAGCAACTGGGTCTCTGTTTGATTACATTTTGATCAGAGACATTTTGACCTCAGTCGACCGTGGGCTCATTTTGGCAAATAGAAACTTTGTGTGTTGAATTTGAAATTCAACACACGACATTCAGTGTTTTAGTCAAGGGAGGCCTTTTCTGTAAAATTATTATTTAACAGACCATTCACAAATCAACAGTCAGATTTGTGAAAATGTTGTAATGTAGTGACAACAAATGGGAATCACATGGGAGTTGAGTTTGATTAAGACATAACAAAAGTTCCCCCTGCCCAAATCTCAGGGCTACTGCAAGTTCTTCAGGAAGTCTTTTTTTTTTTTTTTTTTTTTTTTGATCGCTTTACGGGAACTGAAACAGAATGAAATGTACCTCGAAAACAATAAAGGGAAAATGATTTTTTGTTTCAGCCGTCAAGGTCACCCAAACAAAAGTGTGCGTGTATGTGTGGCACCAAATCACCTAATGCCAAACCACGAAGAGGAAATAAGTGTTATAATGGGTTAAACGTTAGCAGAAGGAGGAGAACAAGACACTTTTTGTTTGGCAGCAGTGGCGATCCTGAGCGGTCCTCATCGCCGGTCCCCATCTGTTCCTTTGGTGAGGTCACACAGCCACATCGGACTGAGGTGGATGACCTTGCAAAACAAGCGCTGAAACAACTGTCGTCAGTGTTGGGAAAGCTGCTGTGAAAGGACAATTTTTATGCTGCCTACTTAACTGCAGTGTAAACTGACAATACAATTGTATTGTATCGTAATGTAGAAATTTAGTAGTTATAGATTTTGTATTTCTTAGATTATACTGATACATTTTATATCTAATGATATAAATTCTGCATGTCAAATATGAGGAAGATTTTATTTTTGAATTATTGTCTTATTTCCATTAGTTTCACAGTTGGAGAACAGTAATCATCTAATTCTGTGGCTCCCAAATTGCGATTTTTTAAATTGCTACAAAAGGGGTCCCAAAATGATTAATAGAAAAGCAAAGCAAAGAAAACATCAATATAACACAAAGTAAAGCTTATTTAGTCAGACTTTCCTCTATTTGTGGAGATTTTTGTTTTTTAAACAAAAACAATGAAAAAGTTTGTCTTTGACTCAGGAAGAACAAATTTATTTTATTTTTAAGTTTAACTTTTGTTATTACTGTATGTAACATCTGTCATTCACTCAGATTACTGTTACTGTTTGAGACAAATAAATTTGATTTGATTACAAAAGAGCGCTTGACTGCGCTGACTGTCTCAGTAGCCGCCTCTGTGTCTCACTCACAGAAATAAATAGTGATCAGAAACTGAAGAGAGACTAGATGAGACAAAGGAGGTTGTGGAGACTCATCAGTGAAGGGGAGTAGAGGTTTCTCAAAAGGTCAA
This sequence comes from Cottoperca gobio, assembly GCF_900634415.1. Classification (NCBI taxonomy): domain Eukaryota; kingdom Metazoa; phylum Chordata; class Actinopteri; order Perciformes; family Bovichtidae; genus Cottoperca; species Cottoperca gobio. Next base: position 23,027,852 of record NC_041363.1, on the reverse strand, counting down.
TAGCTTTAATTCAGGAAATGCGTATCTCTAATGGGAAGTTCCCGTTTGATACTGTAACTCCAAAAATATATCTCTTCTCACACATTTGCACGTCAGTATTTATGATAAATTCTAGCACAATATGTCAGTTGTTGAGTCATACGTTTCTTGCTAAGTTTCATCACAGTGTATCAGTTATTTGGTGGTAAAACTGTTTCTTGTGAACATTTATGACTCAATGCTGTTTAATTTTGTCTTTGTGTGTGTCTTTTTTCCAGAATCGCCACAGGAGCGATAATCAAGTCAACAACAGAAAAGTTCAAGTCCTTATTGACAGAAAGTAAGTTTGTTTGTGTGCAAAAAAGTGTGTTCATGTGCATATAAATGATGGGGAATATACCTGTGCTCATATATCTAAAGTTTCTATTCTATAAATGGAAGAATTGAAAGTCAAACAAAGCTAAAAGTGGGCTTGAAATATGCATTTTATAAATTAGGGTCCAAATTTCCCAACAACACCCCCTTGAGAAATTGTTAAAACATATTTGATTTATTTTCATAAATGTGTAAGTTTAACTCCCTAAATCACATATGTCAGAGTCAAGGCCCGCGGGCCACATCCGGCCCGCGAGAAGGTTTTTTACGGCCCCTGGGATGATCTTGATTTATTATTAGAACCGGCCCGCAGCCCGCAGATCTTTTACACGCACCAATACTACATTTCCCACAATGCAACGGTGACGCACCGAGCAGTAGGCTGCTTCATTTCAATATTTATTGGCACAGCAGTCGTCAGCATCACAGTAAAATTAACTTTCAGATACCCATCAAAAATGGCAAAACGGAAGGTGGACACTGAGAACCGGGGGTTTCAAACAAGGTGGGAGTCGGAGTATATGTTCACGGAGGTAGCTGGAAAACCTGTGTGTCTTCTGTGTGGAGAAAGTGTGGCGGTACTGAAAGAGTATAATCTGAGACGACATTATGAAACGAAACACGCGGACAAAAACAAGAATATGAGCGCACAGTTGGCTGATAAAATAGGTATGCTTGCCGCTGACTTTCGACGCCGATTTGCTGACTTTGAAGCACAAAAAAGCAGGTTGGAACTGCTCGGTAACCCATTTGCTGTTGACGTGGAAAGCTCACCACCAAACCTCCAAATGGAGTTGATTGACCTCCAATGCAATGATGCACTGAGGGCAAAATATGCGGCAGTGGGTGCTGCGGAGTTCGCCCGTTTCCTCCCCGACACAATGCCCCAGCTGCGCATCCAGGCTGCTCAAACGTTGTCTATGTTTGGCAGCACATACCTGTGTGAACAACTGTTTTCTTTGATGAACCTGAACAAAACATCACACAGAAGTCGACTTACTGCTGAACACCTCCACTCAATTCTGAGGATTTCCTCAGCTCAGAGCCTTACCCCGAACATTGATGAACTTGTGGAAAAGATGGGACACCACCAAGTATCACCCTCAACCTCAAACAAGTGAACATTACTGTGCAATCACATATTTAGAGTTTTTACTCAGTTCAAGTTTAAAAGTTAAAGTTTAATATTTGTTTTCACTGCATGTTACTTCTCCTTAAACAAAGTGTTGTTTTTGATTAATAGATTTTTGCACTTTATTTTATTGTATTTCAATCCAATTATATTTTAAAAATATTTCAGTTGAGTGGATGATAGAAAATTGCTATTATTGTTTTTTTCTTTGAAGTAAATTTAGCCCACTTTTGCTAAAATAGAAAATATAGGCTACTGATGGTGCCTTGAATACCGGTTTCTTTCATTTAATGTTCATGTTATGGGGATTTTTATATAAAGGAAATTTGTCTTTTGTGTCTGTTGAAAATTAAAGATTACTGACAGAGCCATAAGAAAATATTGCTTTATTTATCTGATCATATTGGAATATATTTGTTAGGTTTTCAGTAGGTTCAATTAGGTTCACTAGACTATATGCGTCATTTAAAAAATTTTCAATGAACATTCGAACAGTCCGGCCCTCGGCTTGTAGCTAAATTTTTTATTTGGCCCTCCGTCCATTTGACTTTGACACCCCTGCCCTAAATGGTCTGATGACTGGTGCTAAGCCAGATATATAATCAAGAAAAGCTGTTCTAAATACCTTTTTGTAAAAGTATTTTTCATGTTTTGTTTGTTAGGTTTTTATTGTCACCTAAAACCACATTTTAGAAATACTGAATATAATAAATAAATAATAAATAGACTCAAAACTTTTAATTAAACCATATTTAATTAGTAGTTTTTTTGTTAATGATTTACAAACTGTTTTTTTCTAATTGCTTCACGGGAACCGAAACAGAACGAAATGAAAGAAATGAAAATGACCTCACATTTCAGCCGTGAAGGTTATCCAAACAATCAAATGCAAACTCGTCTTCAGATTGTTAAAGATCCCAAAATATCCAGAAACGATGAAGAGCATGACCTCAATAATATCAATACATGACCACCATGCAATGATTCACATTATTGACTACCTCAGACCTCTGTGGGTACAGTAAGATCCCAACATTACCAACATTTCGGTTTTGAGTTCCACTCAATGCACCACCTGTATATTTAGATGTGTATGGTGCACTGGAGACGAGTATTTGCATGTATGAGTCTGTCTTTCCTCCTGGGGTTGCTATTGTTGGCTGCTGGGTAGCAGCTCTCTGCCCACTGTTTAGGGCTCCATGGGAAGCAGCTGCAGGATGGAGGAAGAGTCTGTTTTCTTTCTGTTGACCTGATGTTGACTTTTGTTGAATAAGTAAAGGCTCTGTCACACATATCCGTATGACAGAAACGTATGCCGGCGCATACGAAATATCGGCAATAGGTTGATATAAATTAAGGCTAAGTTGTGATCGTTTGAAGGACGCAGACGATTACGCCGAACACGCCAGACACACGGCCCTGTCACACAGCTCCGTATGGCAGAAACATGCCTGCGTATATGAAAAGTAGCTCAAAATGTATCAGAGTCCAAATACAGTCCAACTTTTCCACAGCGGTGTTGTAGCTGACGTATACATAATGAATACATAACAAATTATTATACGTATGTCAAACATTGATAGCGTATCACTTACTTATTTAAAACGTATCAGAGCGTCTGGACAACGGAGCTGGAAAAGTGCCATTTGGTTCACGTCATGCTGATGCTGGAGACCGGCTAACATGCTGAACGCTAGCTGTACTGTAGAAACACGTTTAATAAGTTACTCCGTCGTCAGGCATCATCTTAACATAGGGTAGGAATAGGTTATTCACTCGTTATCAATACATTGGCTGTAGGATTCACCGTCAGCCGACGTAGCCTATATCTAATGTACCGCTAACGTAGTCAAGTAGGTATTACGTACTATATTTACGTAGGTAAATATTCAACTATGTATTCCGTATTCACGTATGTCTAACATAACGTAACGTCTGCATATCTTATGAAGACACACATCGGGTACATCTGGTTATTTTGAACATGCTCAAAACATCAGCGTTCAACAACACACCCCAGCGTAACACAGTGAGCTCTTAACGAATACTACTTATACCTTACCTTATATCAACGTACACCAGCGTGTTGCCGATATTTTGTATACACCATATTTTTGTATACGTTATGCATTCGTTGGGCATTCGTCTGATACATTTTGTATAAGTAAGTGATGCTCTATCAATAGGTTAGACATGCGTATCTGTATATGTTCACTTTTCCGATCCGATTAAAAGTTGGACGTATTTGGACTCTGACAAATTTTCATATACGCCGGCATACGTTTCTGTCATAAGGATATGTGTGACAGGGCCTTTACAAGTGCTCGATTTGGCCCATGTTTGACCTGGATTACAACCCCTTTGTTTCCACAGGTGTGGGCCCCATATTCATTAGTATAGTTACTTTTCTTTTTTCAATAAATTTAAATAAAATATTTATGAGGTGAATAAAATTCAAGTGTTTACCATTGAATGAAGCTGAGACTGTTAACGTGAGTGTTATTATCAGAAGTGCATTTTTGAATCAATGTTGAAGCAGGTTTTATATGAGAGGCCTGCCTGATAGAGGGTCAAATGTAAGGTGCAGGAGTTCAACAAATTAGATGGAGCTCAGACTTAGTGCTCAAACTAAAAATGTTCTCATATTTGATCAGTGTTTTAAAAAAAGTTTTTCTAGAAGGGGTGAAAAAATAAGTCCGATGATCATCACAAGCCATATAGTGACTATGGAGTTACTTATTGGGCTCACCAACTGTCCATAAAACCCAACATTTTACAATATAATACACTATACTATAATATATATGTATACAATATAACGGGTGAAAAGAGCACACAAACTGTTTTACTGATTTCAAATTTCAACTAACTAGAAGTGAAACAATTTGAAGAAACATTGATTGTACTTGTTATCTTTAGTGTAAAGGTTAATTTGTCAATTGCTTTTTAAAACGTTTAATAAAACGATGAATTAAATCTAAAGTGTATGATGTTTTGGAGAAAGAAAATCATTAATGTGTTACTTTTGGACAAAGGGCACAAATTGTGATAATGCCCATTATTAATATTCATATACAGCAAGCTACATAACAAGCACGAGCAAATTAGAGAGAGATTAAAGTAAACAATTTACTCACCAGCACAATCTGAGGCATGAAATGGAAAACCCTAAAAAGCATCAAATATTTGTATTCCAGCCAAGTTTTAAAAACTCTTGCTTGGTGTCAGACAGATACACAAACGGATACAGGAAACTGGCAGGAACATGCAGTGAAGGAAAGGGAACTACTGTTAGGATGACCTTGGTATTCAGTGCTTCTTTATAGACAGTTTATTTCCTGACAAACCTCAAAGAAAACTCTACAGTGCAGAGTCCAAACATCCTCTTACCACCCTGTTTCCTCTTCTCAGACTGCGGAGCGAGAAATGGATGGACGTCCAAGTGGGAGACATCATCAAGCTGGAAAACAACCAGTTTGTCACCGTGAGTAAATTGGTGCTATATATACGAAAAGCTAAATCTACAGAAAATGAATGTAGTTGTGGATCTGTTGGGGAATGGAGAAGAAGCATTTTCTGTAGATTTAGCTTTTTGTTTGTAGTTTTGTCATCTTGATCTGTCGTTTTATTTCTGTGAGTTGACAGTGTTTTTAAAATCCTTTTATCTTTGGATTTCTTTTTTTAGATCATGGCAAAATGTTTCCATTTTTAGTATGTGTGTGCAAAGAATGTAAAGCGTCATGTTTGCCTGAGGAAGACCATTAAAGATTGAAATGTGGCATATCATTTTCGGGGGTTTGCAATATTCAGTGTTTGGACAAACTCTTTTTTTTTTCTTTGTAAAAGACAGAAAACCCACAAAGCAGTCAGTTAAAGCAACGTTTTCATCTGGTGTTAAGTTACAATAAACTACTGCAGGGATACTTCTGTGATTCTGTGTTATTATTGTCAGAAATCACTGCATTTGTTTCCGTTATTGAGCACAGATTAACAGAAATGCAGGCACACCATTGTTTTGTTTATCATAAAAAACAGATTTCTGTCATTTCAGGCCGACCTCTTGTTGCTCTCCAGCAGTGAACCTCTCAACCTGGTGTACATCGAGACAGCAGAGCTGGATGGGTTAGTCCATTTGTTGTGTAACGTCATGATGTGAGGTTGTTGAACGTATAAAGAATGCATCAGGGTCAGGGTGTGAATCCTTCAGTATCTCACGATTCAATTCAAAATCAATTCAGTTCATAGGGATGCTAATTTCTGGATCTACTCCATTACACTGCGGCAAATTATTGTATGAAAGCAGAGGGAAGTGTGTAAAAGCTTATGGAGTTTTTATATTTGAAGAAGTTATATCAACTGATTGCTATAATGGAAACACACAAAGACAAGAGGTAACATTTATTCATGCTAAACTTGCAGAAATGTGTGCAGAAACACAAAGAAGTATTTAGTATTTTCAATCCTCAGTGAATTCAAGAATACCTAAGTTCAAATTGTAAACAAAAGCTGCCTTTTTATTTCTCAGAAATTTGCCAATTTCCAAAATAAATTGGACGCAAAATAACATGTAGACAATTTTTTCAACAAATCACCCAATCATCCCTGACACAACTTTGAACAGAAATATCTGAGTTATTTTGTGTTTCTAAATCGATTTAAAAGTTATGAATTGATTCAGAATCTTCGAAGGTAAGAATTTCGGTTCTAACATTAATAGATTCCCCCCGCCCCTAATCTACAGGTTTGCATGTTGTCTCTCAGTTTTCTACCACTTGATCTCTTCCCTTTTCTTCTGCTCACCTACTTATTCTGCTTCTCTTTTCCTCCCTACCACTTTCTCTTCCTTCTTTGTTTGTGTCTGCCGTGTCATCCTCCCACTCTTTCTTCTCTTTATTGTCCTCCTCTCCTCTTCCTCAGAGAGACTAACCTGAAGGTGAGACAGGCCCTGACTGTGACAGGAGACCTGGGAGAGGATAGTGAAAAACTTGCAGACTTTAATGGTAGGCGTTACGTTTACTACAGCTCGTTTCACAAGCTTTCCGATTACAGCTGTTTGTTATTATCTGAAACCATTCATTTGAACAGTGATTTGACTGTAATTAATTTGAGACCATATGTGTAAGAGGGTCAAATCACTTTTTAAATTCCTTGTGGTACAATATCCTAATCTGAAGCAGGAAAACTATGATGAACACGGAGACTTGTACACACATAGGCATCAAATTGTCAAATCTTTCTACAAACTAAAACTTCTATTCTATCAGAGGAAATTAAAAACATCTAATAGTCACACATAAATTACATACATACATGTTTTAATAGTTAATTTCATCCCTCAAGGCGAGGTACGCTGTGAACCCCCCAACAACCGCCTGGACCGCTTCACAGGAACATTAACCTACGCCGGTCAGAAATACTCCCTGGACAACGAGAAGATCCTGCTGCGAGGCTGCACCCTGAGGAACACCGAGTGGTGCTTTGGGCTGGTGCTGTTTGGAGGTGGGGAACAGTGTTTTTAATGGACAAGTAATAATAAGGAACCTTATAAGCATATTAAGAGAGAGATATGAAAAACAGAACTGCATTGCAAAGTCTGAGTTGCCTCTTCTTTCACTTCAAAATACACTGAGACGGTTTTAAATGGAGGAAGATATGAGATGACTTGACGTCTTACTTGTTTCTGTTCCTCTTTTGCAGGTCCAGAGTCCAAGCTGATGCAGAACTGTGGGAAGAGCACGTTCAAGAGGACCAGCATAGACCGACTGATGAATGTCCTAGTCCTTTGTGTGAGTCCTCAAATTATTTAACTCAGGACGGCCGACAGTTTTTTATTGTAGTGCTCTTTATTAATCTGGATTGTTTTGGTGCAAGTTGACGAGTGTTGGAGATACCGACCGTAGAAATGAGTGGCTTCTCTCGATTATACTGAAACTAGAGTTAACCTTTTCCTTAGATTTGGATTAGGAATTATCTAGGGCACTACAAATAGACTTCAAGAATGATTGATGACCTCTGAATACCTTCCCTGCAGATCTTTGGTTTCCTGGCCTTCATGTGCACCATCCTGGCGATAGGAAACTGCTTCTGGGAGCTGAACGAAGGCTCACAGTTCATGGTCTTCCTGCCCAGACAAGATGGAAACAATGCTGCCTTCTCCGCCTTCCTCACATTCTGGTCCTACGTCATCATCCTCAACACCGTGGTGCCCATCTCTCTCTATGTTAGGTAACAACGTGTGTGGAGTTGCTATTTATTTAATGAACTTAAATGACACCAATCATGTAGTGAGAGTAGTCCAAAGTGAACAAAATGTATAAGGATAATATCTGCTTCTTCTCACTTTTTGTATTTACATCTTTCGGCAGTGTGGAGATCATTCGGCTTGGGAACAGCTTCTACATCGACTGGGACAGGAAGATGTACTATTCACGGAACGACACCCCCGCCGAGGCCCGCACCACCACGCTGAACGAGGAGCTCGGCCAGATCAAGTACGTCTTCAGTGACAAAACAGGGACGCTCACACAGAATATCATGACCTTCAACAAGTGCACCATTAACGGCAAATCTTACGGTAAGATTCAAGACTTTAACACGTAGTTCTGAAGCTGTTCTCTATAATTAAGTTGGTTTCTGGTTCAGTTTATACATCAGCAGCTGTAGAGACCTTTTTCCAAAGAAAGGCAATAAGCATCTTAGGGTTTCGTACTCAAAAAATAGCAAAGAGAGAGCTGTTAAAAACCCATGATTGTGATCTGAAAATGGAAAACTATATATAATGTCACACAATGATGCCATACATACATATAGCATTAAATACATTTAAATGGAGAGAAAACAAAGAACTCTGCAGACTTGGTGCTCACTTTATTGACCATGTTTTGTCCTAAGATCTTTATCAAGTTCATATAGACATACAGAACCATAGTGGCTCTTCATTTGTATGCCTACAAATCAATGAGCTCCTCAAATATCAAAACAAACTTAATTCTGAGCTCTTCCTATTGTAAGCAAACAGTACATTTACCAAAGTTATTGAAGGACGTTCACGTGACACAATTAAGCCATACAGGGACATTAGACAAAACATTTATTTGATTACACAATATAGCCTAGTCTTCAAAAAATAGAAAAAGACAATATAAAAATGACTCATAATCATTCATATTAACAAGGGAAAAATATAAGAAATACAAATAAGAAGTCATGTAAATAGATATATCAACAATAGAATGTATTCTTACGATAAAAAGCATTGAGTCATGTGTTTATTATCGTGTGTTTCTGGTGTGCTTCTTCTATATTCATCATGCGACTGGTGCATTTGTGTTTTGTCACTTATGAGCTTCAGATATTTTCTTTCAGGGGATGTGTATGACTACACGGGTCAAAGACTAGACCTTTCTGAGGTGAGTTGGAGAAGTTTCTCATTCCTAAATGGAAAATTAGGTCATTTGTTTGTGTGTTTTATGTTATGCATAACAGTGTTGCTTTAATATCTAAGAACCAATGGACTTAACACTCCAGATGCTTAACCACAAAACAAAACAATATAATTACTGAATATCGATTGATATCATCATGTAGATGAGACTCGATTTCACTGGATTACACCAGATGTAATGACACTCGTCCCTTCTTCCTACCTGGTCCTCCTCTCTCTCTTAACAGCATACAGAGACAGTGGACTTCTCCTTCAACCCGCTGGCTGACCCCCGCTTCATGTTCTATGACCACGCCCTGGTGGAGGCGGTGAAGCTGGAGAACCCAGAGGTCCACGCCTTCTTCAGACTGCTGGCTCTCTGCCACACCGTCATGGCCGAGGAGAAGAAAGAAGGTTAACACAGCCTCTGTCTTTTATAGATTAATCCAAATATCATTTTACAAGGAAGTGACCAAAAATGACCAGCTTTCCCTAAACCTGAAAGTAATTCCTCTTACTCAACTGACCAAAACTGATCTTTTTGCTCCTTCAGGGGAGCTTTTCTATCAGGCCCAGTCTCCAGATGAGGGAGCATTGGTAACGGCAGCCAGAAACTTTGGATTTGTCTTCCGCTCGCGTACACCAGACAGCGTTTCCATCGTGGAAATGGGACAGCAGCGCAGCTATGAACTCTTGGCCCTCCTGGATTTCAACAACGTCCGCAAGAGGATGTCCGTCATAGGTATATAATCCTCTGAAAACAGATCGTTGGGAGTAATGGTTCCTGTTTAGTGTGATTTCTCTTTTCTTTTCTTTAGCGACATTCAAACAAACAAAAAAACATTCAGAGGTAGAGAAGGACACGCGTATGTAAGCAGACAAACAACAAAAACAAAGAAGCCAACAGACATACAGTAGGATAGAGACATAAGAGAAAGCTCTGTGTTTTGCTTTTGATTTTGTTTTTGTTTTTTTCCTTTTTTAAAGTGTTTCTCAAGATTTGTCATATAGACTGCTGTCACTGGAGATTTTCTTTTGTTTTCACCAGCCAAACTGTGTAGAGTTGACAGATCGTAACTGTATTTTTGGATCTGAATTGAGGTCCCCAATTTAAGAAATTAGAACAATTATTTGTTCTCATGGATATGTGTGTGTGTGTGTTTGTGTGTGTTTGTGTGCAGTTCGGAGTCCAGAGGGGAAGCTCTCTCTCTACTGTAAAGGTGCAGACACGATCATCTACGAGAGGCTGCATCAGTCCTGCAACAAGCTGATGGACGTCACTACAGAGCACCTTAATGTCAGTAGCGTTTCTGTGTGTGTGTTCATGTGTGCTGAGATTTGATGATTTGATTCTCATATTTTATCTGATTCCTTCTTGGGTTTTTCCTGACTTTTTGCTGGATGTTTATCTCTTCATGCCTGTGTGTTGGTTGTTTCATCATCATGTGTCAAGTGTGTTTGTGTGTGTTTATGGAGAAAAAGTTCATCCTAATGTGCAGCTGCGAACATAAAGTTGGATGAAGTCCACAGAGGAGTCATCCAAAAACCTCTTGCTGCCCTCGAAGCGTAAATAATCAAATTTTGAATGCTAACCCTAACCCTTTTTTTACAAATACAATTTTATAAGGATGATCCAAATGACAGTTAAAAAAAACAGAAATGTAAGTTTATAACAATAAGTTTAAATTAACACACATTTTAACTGGGAGGCTGTTCCGAATCTCCTTTAGTTTAAAAAGTTCAGATGTGGGGACTGCTGGCAGAGCTTCTGAGGGTTTTATAGCAGAAGATAGTCAGGAGAGAGAGAGAGGGGATGATATACACCAAAGGACCGCGGGTCGGATTTGAACAGGCCACTACGGTAATGACTCAGCCTTAGTACACAAAGAAAAATTTTGTTTTTGAGTTTTGAGCTGAGGTTGATTTCAGGTACAAAAGATCCCAAATGAATGCTTGAGCAATACCATGGGCTGCTTTAAAACCTTAAAATGTTCTCTCAAATAAATGATGTGATTCCTCTTCTGTATAAGGCTGGCAGTATTCTATAGTTTTCTAATTGTCAAGAAATCCCATGATGACACCAAAAACAACAAGAGGCTCTGTAAATTCCTAAATCAGCTGCAAACTGTCGTCTTCACCAAACGTTACTCAACCAAGAGGACATTGCATTTGGAGAAGACTATTTTCAGACACAAATTCATACACATTTGTTGTGTTTAGTATGACTGTGTGTGTGGGATTGACTCAAGATAAACTACTGTACGATTTAGTGCAACAGTGCTGCTAACTAATGTGTTTATAATCTTTTTGGACAACCGCTAGGTTTTAGATACATATGCAAAATGTGTTAGTACTATTATGTTTGTGTTATCTCCCTCCTCTCTCCTTCTCATCAGGTCTTTCTTTTATTTATTCTTCTATTTATTTCCTCACCCCTCCTTTTAATTCTGTTTTTTCTTGTTCTGTTTATGTTGGAGAAAATATCAACAGTTGTCTTCTGTTTGTCTTCTCTCCTCTTGGAGTTTATTGCCTTGGTCGAAAAATGTACACAGCTGGGCACATGAGTTTGTGTGTGTGCGTGTGTTCTTCCAGGATGCTTGTAGTGCATGTATACGTGTGTACCTACATATGCAATGTTCATCCATATGTATGTGCATGGCTATCTGCAGGAGTTTGCAGGGGAGGGCCTGCGGACTCTGGCGCTGGCCTATAAGGATCTGGATGAGGAGTATTTTAATCAGTGGAAACAGCGCCACCATGAGGCCAGCATCGTGCTGGACGACCGAGAGAGCAAACTGGACGAGCTGTACGAGGAGATAGAGAAGGACCTGCTGGTAGGAGAAAAGAACCGCCGTTTGAGTAAAACTCATACTGTAAAAACTGGATTTTTTTTATTTGAATTGCATGTTGATTATGTTTCTGAATGTGTGTCCAGCTGCTTGGAGCAACAGCCATAGAAGACAAGTTACAAGACGGAGTCCCGCAGACTATCGAGCAGCTGTCCAAAGCCGACATCAAAATCTGGGTTTTGACTGGTGACAAGCAAGGTAAATACAGTACCTTCAAATATAATGAGAGAACTATTATTTATGTTATATTATATAATTATTTTTGGATTGCGAGGTCGTTCGTCTTTCTTTACACAGAAATCATTCTGAGTACGTTTTACCGTGCGCATTATTTTAGTTTTATCTTTAGCAATCAATAATCGAAAGAGAAGGTGACACTTTTTCAACCTGTAGTCATCTTGATTTGTGTTTAAATGATTGATTATACCAGTTTATTACAACTTTTCTCGGAATTTTGGAGTTTGGCCCGTACTCTCTATCTTATGATCTTGTACATACCAAAGTAATTGCTGATGTCTGGAAACAACAAAGTCAGATGTTGCAAAGAATTATTATCTCACCACTTTATTTGGACTACTGTAAATTGGCAGTCATACCTTAAAAACCATTCATCAGACTACAACACCCCACCTGTTCCACTACTCTACTCAACCTACTGTATGACTTTTTAATGGACATCAAGCCTCTTCGACACCTAAAGCAGAAAATGACAAAATGACCAAAGAACTCGACATTTGGAACTTTTTTCTAAAGATCCAGACACTCTAAACAGCTGCTTGGGCCTTCCTAATGTTGCAATGTGCATCATAATATCTGACAACGCACATTGACCATGCACTAGATGTGCTTATATGTACTTAATTTGCTTGTTGCCGTTTTAAAAATGTCACCCGTGTCAGAAGATAAATTCTTCATATCTGTCGGTATTGTCTGCTTACTGATGTTGATTATCGGTGTTGCAGAAACTGCAGAAAACATTGGGTACTCGTGCAACTTACTGCGGGAGGAGATGAACGAGGTCTTCATCGTCTCGGGCCACTCACCTGACGATGTCAGACAGGAACTGAGGTCAGAGGAAGTTTCCAAAAAACTGTTTGAGTTTAGACTGAACATGAGGAACTGAGCTGATTATGAAACGTCTCCGTGCATCCATCCATTTATTTTATTTTTTTCAGAAATGCACTGACCTCCATGAAACCAGTGGAGGATTCAGTGCTTCTGCCAGAAAGGACTCTGGGTAAAGGTGTGAAAGTGCTGACAGACGAGGTGGTGAATGGAGAGTACGGCCTGGTCATCAACGGACACAGCCTGGTACGCCATGAGAAGTTTCCTGACAACAACGCCTGCTGTAACTGTCCCCTGTGACTCGTGTTGCTTATCACTTAAACTAACTGATTTATCCTGGGAGTCCATCACACATATTTGATCAAGACATTTTGGCTACAGTGGAGAGGATTTTCTTTTTCATGGCATACTTTAACAAAAATTAATCAAAACTTTATATATATATATATATATATATATATATATATATATATATATATATATATATATATATATATATATATATATATATATATATATATATATATATATATGAAAGAAAATACGAAAAAGAGTTTAGTGTTTGTTATTTTTATGTCGTTATTAGTTTTTCATACAAGTGTGCAAAAGTAACCCAACTTTTGTCAAATCAGCCTCATGAAGGCTTCATTAATGCCATTGTTAATGCTTCATAATGTTCCCTCAGGCGTACGCCCTGGAGCACAGCATGGAGCTGGAGTTCCTGAGGATGGCGTGTATGTGTAAGGCGGTGATCTGCTGCAGGGTCACTCCTCTGCAGAAGGCTCAGGTGGTCGAGTTGGTCAAGAAGTACAAGCAAGCGGTCACACTGGCCATAGGAGATGGAGCCAACGACGTCAGCATGATCAAAGGTTTCAGAGCAGCTTCATGTGTCGAAGTTAAAGATGTTTTTTTGTCCCAAGTAGGAAATCTGCATTGGAAGATTAAGAGAGAGAAAAGTGATTATAACGGACAAAATACACCCAAAACAAGTCTTCTTTTGGTTTAGCTCATTGTTTTCATTGGTTTCCATCAAAAAAGCTTTGATAAACAGACCAGAGCTGAAGTGATGAGTCGATTAGTAGTTTAGTCGATTGTTATGACGTTATTTTGCAACTATTTTGATAATTGATTAATAATTTCAGACATCATTTTCAAACAAAATTAGCAAACATTCGCTTTCCAGCTTTATCAACGTGAGGATTTGATGCTTTTTCTGTTAAACTACTGATACAACAAAATAAGCAGTTTGAAGACATCTTGGTCTCTGGGATGTAATGGATCTGTGGCCTTAAACCAGAAAAACGTGACTGAAATATTCTTAACAAATAGCAAATGTCTTTTTATTATATCTGTTCTTGGATACAGATAAACACTCAACTCATTCAAACACCCTTTTCTTCTTCTACTCTTTGTCCAACCAGCGGCTCATATAGGCGTGGGCATCTCAGGCCAGGAGGGCATGCAGGCCGTGCTGTCCAGCGACTACTCCTTCGCCCAGTTTCGCTTCCTGCAGCGCCTCCTGCTGGTGCACGGACGCTGGTCCTACCTGCGCATGTGCAAGTTCCTGCGCTACTTCTTCTACAAGAACTTCACCTTCACCTTCGTCCACTTCTGGTACGCCTTCTTCTGCGGCTTCTCTGCACAGGTGAGAGTGAAATAAGATGGAGGGAGGGTGGATGAGGTGACGAGAGAGAAAAACAGACTGTGATGGGGTAATGAGGAAAGAAATGTGCAGATAAAAATAATTAATAAAAATAGTTAATAATAACAAGGTAATGCAGAATCAATCAGCTGACAATGATCATGTAATAAAAGGAAAAGGTCTGATTAAAGGAGGTTAAAGAAACACAGACTTTAATGACTTTTTGCTTTGATAATAAAGATTGATTAGACATCATTAACATCAATTCTTATTCTTGTTCTATTTTTCCAGACAGTTCAGCCATTAACCATTAAACCAACGTTTTGTGCTCCCCCAATTAATTTAAATGTATATCTGAAAAATATTCCACGGTGTTTTCTCATGGAGAAACATATACTTAATTGACATGTGATCCTCCAGAATCTATGACCATAGCAAGTCCTTAGAAGAACGACAAAGTTGACCAATCAGAATCGAGTATTCAACATAGCCGTATAAAAAATAAATATAAATGTTTGTAGCAGAAGTTTGTTTTCATCTCACGACCCCTCATATTTATCTTGGTGGGGAACCACAGGGCTAACTTTATATAAACTAGCTTCCCTTCAAGCAGCTGCATCAGCAATTAATGCCTCAGTATTATGATCTAATAATTACATATATAATAATGTAATAATATGTAATAATGTAATAATGTAATAATAATAATAATCAGCCGCAGTCACATTTTACAGCAGAAGAAGTACTTTAAGAACATTTTGATAATCATATTCCTGATGTACTTTTACTTACAGTAAGAAAGTTTTAAATAAAAAAAGTTGTATTGGCACTTTTGCTTAAGGAAGGGATCTGAGTACGTCTTCTACCACTGGTGTTCAATAATTAAGGTTGTGACTTCGCTTTTCAGACGGTGTACGATGAGTGGTTCATAACACTCTACAATCTGGTGTACACAGCACTGCCTGTCCTGGGAATGAGTCTGTTTGATCAGGTAACTCTATGATGTGTGTTTGTAAAATGAACTTCATCTGATCACCTTTTATACAAAGCTTTATACAGAAGACAGAAACACACTGACTTCATGTCTGTCACTGCTGGTCAGGATGTGAACGACGTGTGGAGTTTCCAGCATCCTCAGCTCTACGTCCCTGGTCAACTCAACCTGTACTTCAGCAAGAAGGCCTTCTTTAAGTGTGCCCTCCACAGCTGCTACAGCTCC
Organism: Cottoperca gobio; assembly: GCF_900634415.1. NCBI lineage: Eukaryota > Metazoa > Chordata > Actinopteri > Perciformes > Bovichtidae > Cottoperca > Cottoperca gobio. Next base: position 23,012,168 of record NC_041363.1, on the reverse strand, counting down.
TTGGTGCTCTTCTTCATCCCCTACGCAGCCATGCACGACACCGTGAGGGACGACGGGAAGGACGTCGCCGACTACCAGTCCTTCGCCCTCCTCACCCAGACATGTCTGCTGTTTGCCGTCACAATCCAGGTGACAGGAACCTTTTTCATTTGGATAATGTTGTCTTTTGTTATTTGTCAGGCTTAGAATAAAAATAATTACTCATATTTGTTTGTTTTCTCTCCGTGTCTATAGCTGGGTTTGGAGATGTCTTACTGGACAGCGGTGAACACTTTCTTCGTGTTGGGCAGTCTGGCCATGTACTTCGCTGTCACGTTCACCATGTACAGTAACGGCATGTTCCTCACGTTGCCGTCAGCCTTCTCTTTCATAGGTGAGTGACAATTGACTTTAAAGTAATTCTTGTGTATGTTTCCCACATTTGTGTTGGTTAGCGAGTTGGTCTGCTCCTAAGAACAGCTTTGCTCATTGTTTTATACAAGGCTCTGCCAGAGAAAAAGGCAGTATAATTCAAATAAGTTGAATTATACTTCCAAATACAGTGTCTGAAGTGAGTTTGGTGTGTTTGCGCAGGGAAAATATCTGAAGTACAACTAAATCAAAAACCTAAACTGGCTCGGATCACTGCTGTGTGTGTGCACCAAAGGTTTTTGGGATAATCTCACTCTCTGCTCCTTGTGTTTGTCACCAAGGTCATGTAAGCAGTACGGCTTTTTTGGAATATGAACCAAATGTTTCTGTACCACAGGATATAGAAAACTGGCATCAAATGCTTGATATGGTTACCTACAACACATTCTTAGTCTTGTTTACATATTCTTTGAATAATAATGTTCTTAAATTTAGACTTTAAATTCGCTACTTCGTGTCAAGACCAATTTGAACACCGGTGCTTTTGAGAAGTTTTGCTTATTTTGGTAAATAGAAAAAACTATTTTTTTGTAGAAAAACATCACATACATTTTTGTCAGATATAAACAAAGTGGATCCTTTTATGAGTTGACATTGAAATGGCAGTTGTATCTAACATTTCAAACAATATTGTTGGAAAAATATTCTTAAGAATTCTTAAAAGCTTTATCATGCGGTCGGCCCGGGACCTCACCTGGTAGAGCGGGCGATCCATTTACATTACATTGGTTGAGTACTTACCAAAGCGGGTCGGGGTTAGAATCCGACCAATGACCCTTTGCGGCATGTCATCCCCTCTCACCCCTTTCCTAATCTTTAAATATCATCATTAATGGCACAAAAAAGCCCCAAAAAAAAAGTATTCATCTGATATGAGTGCTATGAGTACACTGGCATTTCCTTGCACTTTTTTATTCTACGGATGTTAATTTATTGATTCATCATTTGACTTAATTTTGGGAGAAGTTATCTAGTTTTTATTTATTGCCCCTTTTGATGTTACTTTACGACAATGACCGTTAGAAGATACTGTAGATAGAAAAACTGTCCATAAGTTGTTAGTCAAGTGTACAAATACAAACCTTATATTGTAAATGTGTTTGTTTGTCCAGGAACAGCCCGAAACTCTCTGAACCAGCCCAACATTTGGCTGACTGTCCTCCTCACCTCCATCCTGTGTATCCTTCCTGTGGTTACCTACCGCTTCCTGTTCATTCAGCTCTGCCCGACCATCAATGACAAGGTACCCATGGACTACTCTACACTCACCACCTCACTCTGCATACTTGCTAAGATACAGCTGCACTTGTTATACATGAATTGCTTTGACAATTATCACCTCCCAATTAATTTTTTTATGTTTTCGGGTTTTCCGTCCGTCTGTATGTCCGTCTGTCCCATTCTTATGAACACGATATCTCAGGAACACAGTGAGAGAATTTCTTCAAATGTGCACAAACGTTCACTTGGACTCGAGGGTGAACTAGTTAGCTTTTGGTGGTCAAAAGGTAAAGGTCACTGTGACCTTTATAAATACACATAATTCAAGAATTCATATGCTAATTATGACAGTTCAACTTGCATTGAACTGCTAATATAATAATTCGGCATGTTCAACATCGGTTAAGATTGAATAAATATTTTAGTGCGCGCCAGCTTTAACTCATTGACTTCATGGCAACATTATACTTCTGGTTTACATTCTCCAAAACCAAATTATGAGAACTGTAGTTTCAAAACTTACAGCAATATCCAAATCCAGTAGTATTTACTTGTTCATGTTGGAGGATGTACAATATCCATCCATACAATTATGATTCATTTTTTCAGTTTTTTTTGTGGGTTTTTAGTGCGTGTTCAATCCTGGCTCTCTGACTGCAGCACAGTAGGTTTAGGATAACCACATCAAACCTCTGGCTCCTTGTAGATACCAAATGAATCAAAAAAATGAGTCAGTAGGTGTTAGGATAAGTGTGTCTCTATGCAGCATTTTGAAGCTGTCATTATCTGCCCAAACTTTCAGGTGATGTTCAAGGTGAGACGGGCCAAAGCAACACCTGCCCCTCAGCCTCGCCGCACCCGCATCGGCCGCACCAGCACCCGCCGCTCAGGCTACGCCTTCTCGCACGCGCAGGGCTACGGGGACCTGGTGACATCGGGTCGCTTCCTGCGGCGTCCTGCTTTGTCGCGATCTTCAGGTTTCGCCCAAGTGGGTCGCACCACCACGATATTCAGTCCCATGGGACGATCGGCTGGATACAGCCCGACAGGACGCCCCCAGAACGCAAAGGTCCAGGATGTGGAGGTGACGTCGCTGCAGATGTACAGGACAATCACAAATCCTGCTCTCTGACAGACTGCGGCTTAATTTCAAGATCGAAGATCTGAGAGAAGAAATAATATCAACTGGACAACCGTTGGTGTTTGTACATTTGTTACCATGAAGAACTTGCTTGGGCTTTCCAGAGAACTTCATGTCAAAGATTTCTTTATGATTCGTCTCTTGTCTGCACAATCATCCAAGACGAGGTTTTATAAAGTACGTGAGCATTTTATTTTGTAACAGTTTTATCAAAGGGAACTACAGCAAAATGTGTCGCCACTTGTGATGGATGGCTTTGCTTAGATCATGAGTGTTCATGTAAAACATGCCTCATGCAGAGCCAACAGATGAGAGGTTTCTGGCACTAGAAACAGTAACAGGGTGATTCACTTTCCGATAGGAACAACCACAGAACCAAGGGAAACATTTTGGCTTCATTAGAAGGACAAAGTGTCATCATGTTTACAGACTACCCAGATTTCCTAAACCCTGGGAGTCCAGATGCACAGCAGGGCTTTGTACAGAGGATACAACCAGCCATTTTCCAGCAAAATATTCTTATTTTCGCATAAGAGTATTTGAAATTTACTTTAGATGTCTTTTTTAAAGCGTTTTATTTCGCTATCTTGAAAGCTGTTAGCACTTTGACAGTGGGAGATAGCTCGGTTATGGCAAGAATTTAAAACAATTGCAGGATAATTGGCCCATCCAACTTTTTTTGGAATTAGTTTCTCCCTACAGTATGTTTCGACCACTTTCTGTTCCCTGAAACAATTTCATGCAACTTAAATGAATTTTGGAAATCAAAAATGTTTCTGTGTAGCATATTCTATTTTTGATTTTCACTCAAAACACATTTAAATTACAATCCTCAGAACAACTGTGCAATGAGACATACTTCATACTTAAAGGGTTCAAGTTATAGTTTTATTATTGGTTGGAAAATAACTGGAGATGCACAATATATATCGGGCCGATAATACAAAGCCAAATTGCTTTGATTGACTTAAGAATGTACACAGTTAGACACAATAGGGCGGTATGCCCCTTTAAAGCTGGTTTTATGACCTGCCAATAAACAAGAAGAAGAAGTGCAGCACACTGACTAGAGACCTAAACATGTTGTCCCAGTGTAGACATTTTTCACAGTTTCAAAGGATGACAACATGATTGCGATACAAGTTTGTTGATGTACTTAACTAGAAAAAATACTTTATTGTCAGATAAATCATTTTGATTTTTTAATTGTAACAACTGTGAGCCCTGTTCACGTATTGTACGTAGATATCGTGCAGCATAAATCAGAATGATTTGAAACTACATTTTAAAATAATTTTTATCAGATACTGCATCATATCATATTGAGAAATTATTTCAAAATCATGTATTTGCTTTAGCAACAAGAATGCTGCTGTGTTTGACAATCAACTTGATAGTTAGCAGTATTTCTAATAAAAAATGTTTTATCATGTTTCTCTTTTCACCTTGCTGAAAATATGAGCTAACACAGACTCTGCCGTGTATATATATATATATATATATAAACAAACAAAATCATTCCTATAATATGCAGTGCAGAAACAGCGAGGACAAGAATGTTTGATGGAAGTTAAAAAATGGTGTTAAAAAATATGTTTTATACCCAGTCGCAGACTAGCAATGTTATTATGTGAAGCAAACTTTATATAATCAGGTAGTTTTTGAAATTCCACGTTGGTTGTTTCAGGAGTGACAGCTGGTCCGTCCGTGGCATCCATCTTTAATTTATTATTTGGAGTGTTAAGGTTTAAAGAATAGTCCAAATTGAAATGGTTTTATTATTGTACAATAATAATATTTAATTCCTGCCCATATCTTTTCTTTTCCATGTCTCATGATATCCATGCATAGGCAATTAGAGGTTTAATTTGCTCATCAGATTTTCATCTACACTTGAATTAAAACGATCAAGACGGCCATAAAGTGTAGCGTTTGTATCCAAAACACCTGTTACAGCACGTGATTCAGTCAGTTGTTGCTCAGAAATGAATTTACTCAGCCCACTAACCCTTGTGCTGAACCAAAGATTTTTTTTTCCCCCAGACTTTGTGTGCCGTAGTTTACTCTAAAGTAATAGCTGCTCATCCAACAGTCTGATGCTGCAGGTCCGTGTAGTGAAGCTGGTTTGCACCACTGACAACACCAGTTGTTATTTACTGCAAAGTGTTCTTCATGGAAGTGTCTAAATTCAAAAGTTGAATATTCAGAAGATACTCCATGTTTGTAAAAGTGTTTCTCTAATTGGATCTTTGCCCAAGTGTCTCTTTTTTGTTTGTTTTTATCAAATTATTAATGTTTACAGTGGGGAATGTTCTGGAAGCTATGTTATGTTGCCTTTAGCAAATTCACATGCAGCAGAGCTTTGTCTGCTGTATTAAAGCAGAATAAATAAATTAGGAGTGGCCACTACACAGCCCTCTGCATGTCTTTTTACAGTATTTCTGTGCTACTAAAATAAATTGAAGCCATAATGAAAACTTTGGATATTTATCAGTATATTACTACCATATATATATATATATATATATATATATATATATATATATATATATATATATATATTTAGCCCTAAAGACTGAAGCTGTAACATGAGGGATTTTTGATAACTATTTCTCAAGCATGAAAAAAATCATCTGGTATCTTTCGCTGTGCTCTTCCTGATAACCATTTTGTATAATTTTGTACTTACAAGTTTTTACTGCAATAAAAAGATCTAAAAGATCAACATGTGTTTTCTGGGCTGTCACACATTTTTCAATTAATATCAGATGTACAATTTTCCAATTCTTCATGAATGCATCTGGAGTTGTTCTGTTATTGTCCAGGGCTGAATGCAGAGGTGTTCTTGAAACCCTAAACACAAATACTCTTTGTGGTTGTTGTGTCCCTGTGGGGACCCTGTCACTTTGAACCCCTGGGCCCTTTCAATAATCCATCCATGAATCTACATTTGTTTGATACTGTAGAATAGTAGCTTTGTTCTCTGTAACATTTTGTACAGAGTTGTATGACAAGAAATAGCCTCTCTCCATCTCCAGCATAATCAACTGAAATGAAGTTTAGGTGCACTTTAAACTTCTGATTAACCTGCAAAATGTCCCTAAAGAAATGACTTAAAATACCCTGAAGCTTACTACTATCTACTATATTCGCACTTTCAAGTATCTGTGCACAGGGGCCTGTTTCTTATCATCCATCTACATGCTCATTTCTAACAGAGTTGGAAAAAAGAACTATTTATAATGCTAAAGGTGAAGTAATATTATGTAAAGATGTACAGTCTGTCAGTACAAGTAAAGAAAGATATAATACCAGGGCTGCCACCATTGTACCCCTGAGCAAGGCACGTAACCCCGAGATGCTCCAGGGAGACTATCCCTGTAGTTAGTTCACTGTAAGTCACTCTGGATATTTAATAGCAGATTTTGCTGGTAAAGGTCAAATCTTCACCGTAAAAAAAAAGATATAAGATGAAATACTGTTTGTCATTTTTAGAAACTATGATGTTTAACTTGTCTAAACCAGACAAGGATTTTGCTGTCAGATAGGTGCAGCTTATTGCCAGCAGATGGTGCAATAACCCTTTAAACCACAGCAGTTATATATCTCAGCCAAACAACCCAAGACCATCCTGATGTTTCCAATTATTATTGTGTAATATTGAAAGAATGTCATTGTGCTGACTTATTAGGGCTCGACAGTACACTTTCCTGTTATTGTTAACATACACAAGCAGTAATATGTGCAGTATGTAATATATTGTGATTTATGAGACTGTACTGATCATCATGCTGGCAATTATGTTAAATATGTTGAGGCTGCAGCTATCACTGTTAGTCTTATGCTAGTTATGTAATTGTCTTATCATTATTCTTTATTTATTTGAATAAAGACAAAGAATATAAATAATAAGAGTCTACAGCTATGCTGCGTAGTCTCTGCAGTGCTATGAGCTAAATGTTAGCATGCTGATATTTGCTAGTTTGCACTAAATATCATCAGTTTTACAGGTATATGTTCAGAAACGAATGTAGTGTACAAATTCAAATTTCAACCTAATGATGGAAATTGCAGATCATCCTGTGGAGGACATGAATGTGTACCAAATGTTACGGCAATCCATCTATTAACGTAGTCGAGATGTTTCACAGAATGAGGGGAGACTTGGATCTGCTGGTGGCACTAGAGGAAATGTTAGGGAATCACCAAAGTCAGTTGGATTCATCCTCTGGTGAGCATGAATGTCTGTACAAAATTCCTTCCATCCCCATGCTCTTAAAATAGCTGGGAAAAAAATCTGTCCTTCAGGTTGTAGGCAAAAACTGTGAAGGCAGAAATCATTTCATTTGCCTCTTCTTCAGATACTATGTGTCAGTATTGCAGATTTCTTTATCAAGTGCACAATTATTTGGTTCATCTGCTCCACTAAAACGGATGGACAAATTATTCCCACTCTAAAAGCTCTGTGTGAATCTCAACATCACAGCCTCTTTAGAGCTGAGTGTGTTCAGCCCCCTACACTACACTAATATTGGAATTTAAACTCTTACAGCTCTTACTTACCATGGTTTATCCCCCCGTAGTAATGTGTCTTAACAATTTTGATATCTTATTAATCGTTTAAGTTATTAAACAAGCAAAAATGCCAAACATTTGATGTTTCCAGCTTCTCCAATGTGAGGATTTGCTTCTTTTAAAGTATGCAATCGGAAAACCATCATCATCAGCACCCAATAGTTAAATGGAAAACTAAACATAGTTTGCTGACGATGACCCAAAGGTCATCGTCAGCAACAGTTTGGTGGCCTGAGAAATAAAATATTTATTTAGTCTGTTAGACCTGGCCGGGTTTTTAAAAAAGGGGACACTGCAAAATATCTCGAGTGTTAGAAATTGCTCTTTAGACTGTTGGTCTTCACCAGCATTTACTTAAGTACTGTACTTATTTACACATTTAAGCGCTTTACTTGAGCTTTCCTATTTCTTGCTACTTTATACTTCTACTCTATTACATTTCAGAAGGAAATCTTTTACTTTTTACTGCAGTGCATGTCAGCTTAGGTTAGTTTCAGATTGAGAGTTTACGCATAAATCACACGATGAGCTTATAAAATATCATACTTTTTTAATAGATTATTAAACTACCCAACTGTATAAAATTCTTAAAATATGCTCCAACTACAAAAGATCTAAAAGATCAATTGACAGATTATTCAGTAATGAAAATAATAACTATAGCTGCAGCTGCTCTCATAGATCTCATGACTTTACTGTGTGCAAACACATCACATATGATGGTAACACCATTTTGCACTTCACCTTGGCTGAGCATGGACAATACAAATCAAAGTCATAATGACTCTCGGAGAGTGAAAGGTCGGTAGGGGCCTCCTGCTCTAATTTCTAAGGTTTTTTTCTCAGTAAATTCACCAGGGTGTAACCTGCCTCTTTCCCATTGCATGCTGGGATAGGCTCCAGCCCCCCGCAGCCCTGAAGGGGATAAGCAGCTTAGAAAACGGCCTGATAGATAACTGGATGGATCATTTATTCTCACACCTAGAGATCATCGGGGATGAAGAGGATGTTTTACCCCCACCAAACTATCATAAGGTGCAGTCTAAGAAAGAAAAACCTGGCTCATGTATGCTGTATTTACAATTTGCTTATAGTTTTTTAGACAAGTGTAATGACTGTGCTCTTTGGTGGGGAAGACAAAAGTTAAAAAAAGAAGAAAGGTTCAAGACAATCTTCTGGAAAATAGTTTAAACAAGCCTTAAATCAGATGCCTCTTTCATTGGGGAATTCTAAAAACATCTGATTGGAGGCTTTTTAAATATTTGCCAGAGGCAAATACTGAAATGTGGTACTGCATCTTGTTTGGTGTACTTTTAGTATATTTTTCCCTTTACATTTTGACACTTGAGCAAGAGAGAATGTGTAAGAAAGTGAGAGTCCGGCCAAAGTACAATGCTCAGAATATCTTCAAAAATGTAGCACAGTGCAGATTCTGCATTAATTGACTTAACGCTCAAAACTCTTTGCCTCTTCTATATTTAGAGACATATTAAGAGACTAAAATTCAAAAGTTGGATGCCTTTTTAAAAACTTTGACTTAAGTCAAACAGTGAAGTTAAAAGCTAAAGTGAACTTACATGTTGGACCTAAATTTCCTTTTTGCATTAATCTGATCTTGAAATTGTATGGTCTAACAATGCTCTCTATTGTGGCAAATATCACACATTGACAGTCAAACTTGTTTATTTTCTATATATAATTATAAACTTTATTTAAAAAAATCTCTTAAAAAACAAACTTTGAAGACATGCCTCCTTCAAAGGAATATTGTAGACACAATTGTCAGATGATTTGTAGTTTATAAATATCTTTGTAATTTTATAAATAGGCCTGTGTTTTTTACAGTTCAAATTGTGTATTTTTGTTTTTTTACTTATATTTGTATATTTGGTCATTTATCTTATTTGCTTTTGGTGTAATTTTTCTTTCCCTCTCTGTAGTGTTGTTTGTTGTGTAATATTACTGTTGTTTCTATAAAGTTATTTTAAAAAAAAGAAGGCTCATGTCATCACACAATTGCCACAACAGAACTAATTTCATGAACGAATGGATAAAAAAGTAAAAATCTAATGAAACAATACAAATATGTGGTGAATGTTTGTGTGATTCTTAGATTTTGGTTAATGGGAATGAATAGATATTACTGTGATTTGATTTGCTGCGTGGTCAAACTTGGTTAAGCATGTGTGTTCATTAGACTCGCCTTAAAATAACTCATATGTGCTTGGTGCATATAAGTTTTTCCAAACTAAATTAAATAATAAATAAATATATTACACAAATGATCTTCTGAACTGTGATTAAAATAAAAGTGAAAGCTCTACTGCCCTCCTGCGACTGAAGCAGCTCCTTCAACTGACACACGATGATGCTGCATTTACTGCCTGTAAAAATGCGGTAATTAAGGCTTTCTCGTTAGAAACTAAGATTTTGCTACAATTTTTGGAGGAAAGAAAACCCCTAGCTCTTCCAGTATATATATAATATGTTTACATTTGTGTTATACCAGTGTTAGCCTTATTAAGCATACGATAAAACCGATAGAACTGGTCGCTCGGACGTAAATTTCCCAAATCTCCCATAGACCTTGAAGGCAACACAAGGACCAGACTGCCTCACATTGTTAACGTTGATTTCTCCCGTTCAAGCCAGCATTTTTGTCTTCCTTGAGCCAAACCGGGGTCACAGGCTCCCACAAAACGCATGATATCTCGGCTACGTTTGGCAGCGGGACACACACCGGCAAACTGTAAGACACTTTACAGTGAATTCATACAATTTTAGTCAGATGTCGGCATCAAGAAAGAGCCAGTAACGCTCCGTAAATACAAGCTAACGTTAATGTTCACGATTCTGAATATTTCATATACAGGGGCGGCGGGTCATTGTTTTAATTTAGGAAAAGCTCAAATGTTCGGCTTTTAATTTGGGTTTTTAGGGGTGTGACTTTTTAAGTGCACAGTTAAACTGTGTTAAACACCTGTCCAGGTCCTCTCAGGTCATTATTTAAAGAAGATATGACTTTACTCAGCAGTCATTTTTTTTCTCCTGCTGGACTGAAAGGAGGAGGCTAGCGTGTTTCCCATGGCTACACCAAGCTTTCACGAGGGGGTTATTTGCATTCCTAACCAGCCGTTGGTGACATAATTATAGTTATATTACTAGTATCTTTAAAACTGGCAGTTGTTATATGGCACCATTATTCAAACAAGTGCCCGGGAAAATAAAAGAGATGGTAGGGACCGGGAGGAAAGATCAGCTCCAGGAGTCGTGACGTCGCCCCGAGGTGCAGGTTCATTACTCCGTCAGTTAGGTTTCCTTTTGTTGACTGAACGCCCACCTTTTCCAGCCAGGTTTCATAGTCGAGGTTTAATGGTTTATCCCCCCTTGTTGATGTTTTTTCCCACTTGGTTTGGAAGCTCTGACATGAGGAGGATTGTTTGGCTGTAACCCTGCCCAGACCGGAGGCTGCTGGTAGGGATGGTGCCGCTGTGAAGAGCCGGTGTGCCGTTTGCGGAGGACATGCCTGCGGTCGGAGGAAAAGTGAGGAAGTGCCTGGACAACATGACTGTTTTCAACCCAGAAAATGTTGAGGAATTTTACGTAATTGGAGACGAGCTGGGGAGGTAAGTTTTTTTAATTTATTGAGAGCTATTCTTATTCCTAATGCGTATGAACTTCCCCTTGTTCATGGTAGAGGTGTGAGAGGGAGGGTGGGGAAAATACCTGATTTTCATCTCAAAATGTATATATGATTATACTTAGCATTTTAACCCATCTATCCAAGTGTTCATATAGTAGTCCTCAATATATGTTGTCATGCCATTCTGCAGTCACTAATACAGATGGATTTAAAACGCATACACTGATGCATGCTCTCATTCAAGCATGCTCGCATACTATGCCTGTGAGTCGACCCTAGGACATGCATCCCCCCACTGTGAGTGCGTCTGATTAATGCAGTCCATAATGCATCATTGTCAGTGATGAAGAGGCTAGCGTCTGTTACAGTTGCTGCCTCTTCCTGGAGATTTATTGCAGGAGTGAGCCAGACGGTATCATTGTACATCTTTACAGGGAGGGAGAGGATTTACATTGTGGCACAGCCTGCTTTCATTTCATCCAGACTGCGTTATGTCAAAGGTGAAAGCTTGACAATGGGGATAAAGAGGTTGAGTGAAGACGAAACAATTTGCCAAGACAGGTGTTTTGGTTCCTCTGGTTGTTTTTCTTTTTGTCTGGAAAGTTGCTTAAATGACAAAGCAGGGTAGTAACATTAAGGCTGAAAACCGAGTGAGATCCTTAATTTTCTGTGTTGTTCTGTTAAATATGAAATACACAGTGTTAAAACTTGTAACAGTCTTGATTTTGGTTTAATTTGACTGCTGCATAGATTAAAAACTACATTGTAAAGGTAAAAATAACACAAGCCAGGGTGCATTTATCATCACAGTCTTCTCAAATGACTGTCAGAAACATGGAAATGGATCTCCGTGAGTTTCTGGTTATCAAAGTGACACATGTACTCCATGTTGGTAATAATCAACCAATTGTTTTCTGCTCTCCAGGGCTTGTCTGGCAACACTGCTTCTCCTATTAGCGCTCACCTACCAGCACTGTAGGGGAAAGCTAAAGTTGCTGTAGCTGCTTTACTATGCTACTTTGGTAATAGAGACGATTGGGGAGCTTTGTGTAATGGGATTGGATTTCTGGCTTTTGGTAAAGAGACGGCTATGCGAGTGTGATAGTCTCATTTGGTCATCGTTCCAACACCAGGATCCATTCTCTTTTAGTAGTCTGATTAGGAGAGCAAAGACTTTAAATTGGGTTGTCTGCCCTTGTAGTGCAATAACCACGGCTATTTCAACACTTGGAGTGTTGAAATATGGTAAACATTTGCTGTTCATGTAATAAGGGCATCAATGCAAGCTGGTATTTTGAGTGCGCTCTATTGCCTAAGTCTGTTTTTTGGATGGATTTATCGATAATTTCTTTGAGACAGAATAATTATGCATGATTTAGGGGAGCTCAAGCCTACTGCATGAGATGGAAAAAGACATTTAGTCCAGCTTTTGTTAGCCTGGTTAATCTATAAAAACTACACTTGATTCAGTTGATATTCAGTATTACATTACAGTTCATTTAGCTGACTTATCAGCCTACATTTAATAACACATGTGATAAAAATTTTTCTCTTAGGTTAGGGAGACGTCTTTTTTAGCATCTAACTTGACACAAAGTTTACAGCTATATTTTCTAACTACCCCCAAATACCACTACAGACACTGCTAAATGTGACTTAAGGATTCTTTTTACTTCTGGGTAACTTATAAATGAATGAAACACACAAGTGGTGCGGGAACAGGTGGCTTTATATAGCAGTTTGGGGGAAACTGTGACAGTTGTACATGCCAGGTTTAGAATGTTTTTTTCATAAGAAAATTCAAATGTATGAATCCTGAGCTGTGTTTACAAAACGTTAAAGTATGTTCTTGCATACATTAACTTGGATGAACTTTGGATAAAAAAACTGGTGAGTCTGTCTATTCATTGGCTAGATTACAGCGGCATGACCTGCACTGTAATGCTTTGCACGCTTAAAGACAGAGAGGCTTTTGATCTGACTGTACTCCAGTCAGGACTCTGGCTGGAATTGGAATGAGGCCCAATTTGGTTTGGCAAAATGAGAAAATGGCAAATCACCCAAGCAGGGACTTTATCCTTTCACTGACACTGATACTGCCTGCTTTATTTTGCATGCATGGTGGAACCGAATCCTGGTGAAGCCAAGCATCTAAGCTTTGTTCGTATCTAGCTACAGTGAGCATGCAGGCTCGGTATAATGAGGAAGATGTGTAACGCATATTTTAGAGTGTAGTGTCTGATCCTCGCTCAAAAGTCTATCCACAGCCCCTGGAACAGCACCTGCTCAGGCTGAAGTCTTCACTTTCCACAGTGATGGATTCATCAGACCTTAATTTAACAGCCTTATGACCTGGACCAGTCTTTCTCCCCCTTGTCAATGTGGTGTGTGAATATATGTGGGATAACTAGCCAGATTATTTTACCAGAGGTGCAGAAGGTAACTTGGGGAACTTGAATTATTGGAAGAGCAAAATACAGGGAATTGCTGGAGTTGCAGCGCGTTAACTGTTGAGCCTCCAGGCGAGACATCAAGTTGTTACCTGCAGAGCTGCATTAAAGAAAGTATGATAATCCTTGGAAAATGGCACCAGTCGTCAAATTCTCCCTTTTGAACTGTGGCCAGTTAGTATCTCATCCCAGCTGTGTTTTTAAAGGGCTCCTGATAGAAATGGCCACTGCTGCTGTTCTCCTCCAGACCTCTTCTCTCCAATAAGCAAAGCACTGACCATATCTGTGCTCAGTTGATCCCTCTAATTGCCTCACAGATTGGTGGAAAATTCACACTTTAGGGCAGAGATCAGCGGGGAATAACTGAAGATATCACGGTTACTGGCATCTAAAAGGATCTCCCATTTGATACCTCCTCAAAATGATGGTTAAGTGAAGGGAGAAGCATCGTTGAAGTGTCTAAGAGTTTAATAGTACTGGTGTGTTGCCTGGCTGTCTAACCTGCAGGGATAAAAACACATCTATCAGGGTTTAGGGCCTCCTAAGCCTGCAGTTGAGAAATAGCAGCACGTTGAAGGGCATGTATTTGTTTTCCAGCAGTCAATACCTTGTGCTAAAGCTAAATGATTAAGTTGACTAATCGATTGATGGATTAGTTGATGAACAAAAGAATAATTGCCAACTGTTTTGATAATTTATGGTTTAAATCATTTTAAAGGAAAAATAGCGTCTTGATTATGAAGATTTTCAGTTTAATATCACTGTAAATGTTTTTTATTTTTATTTTGGTCGGAATAAAAAAATAAGATGTTTTAAAATGTCATTCCGGGATCTGGGAAACCATGAAAAAAATGTTTTCTTTTGATATTTCATAGACTAAATGATTGATCTATTAATCGAGGGAATACTCAGCAAATTAATCATTGAAAAAATCATTAGTTGCATCTCTAATATATCTACATATTACCAATGTCATACCAAAGAAGACAAGTATTCAGTGTTTACCATATAATTGTACTGCCATGAGTGCTTTTAAAACATCTTTTACACCATAATTTGACAGAAAAACTGATCTGAAACTCGTACTATTTAAATTCTAATGTGGCCGAGCAACTCTCAGGTGACCTTCTCCTGTTGTTTGAGGACGAGGGAAATCTGGGACACCGTACAGCCTTTACAATCGAGTGCTTTTCCATTGCTGTCAACAGTAGAGAAACCCCCATCATGTCAGCAGTAAACAACACTGAATAGCTGATATCTGATCCTTCATACGAGGCATAGAATATCACAACAGTCTAAAATATCAACAAACCTTTATATTGGTCTGACCATAGAGTGCAATCATTTAGGATTACCACAGCTCGATGATTCTTCAACAAAACGTCAAAGTCTGCATGAAGAAACGGGCTGATGGGTCATGTGAGTTGAGTTGAGTTTTTTTTCTTCTTCAGTTTCCATGTTGTCATTTGTTTGGAGACCCACTGACTCAGCTGCTTTCTGGCTGACTTGGAGAGAGAAACATTAACTAAGACATTCGCTGACTGTAGAATATATTTGGTTTTATGCCTTTCATCTTGTCCACAGGGCAGTTTTACACTTTGCATATTTGTGCCGTGCTCTGCCTCTATCATTAGTGTGCATTAATCTGACCGCTGTGTGGCTCTCTACAGCGCCCTCCTTTTGTGTCTATATTATGTGTGTGTGTGTGTGTGTGTGTGTGTGTGTGTGTGTGTGTGTGTGTGTGTGTGTGTGTGTGTGTGTGTGTGTGTGTGTGTGTGTGTGTGTGTGTGTGTGTGTGTGTGTGTGGGTGTGTGTGTGGGTGGGTGGGTGGGTGGGTGGGTGGGTGGGTGTGGCTGCCATTAGTAGAGGAGGAGGGGGTTGGTGGATGTCAGAAGGGATTCTGCAATGCAAATGAACATAAAAGCATTAAACTTGAGCTACATTTGGGTTCTTCCTCAGTAAAAAGCACCCCAAAGACAAATTTCTGTGAATACCAAATAGGATTATCCACATGGGCTCCTGTATTAAATGGTGATTAAAAATGTAGAAAAATAATTCCCTCAAGAAACTGCTGGTCTCTATGCAGACCATTAAAATAAATAAAACTACAGAAGATTCACTATAGCAAACTGTGACATCCTTTTTTACTAACACACCAGCACCGGCTAATGCCATGCACACACTCGATGCAGACTGTACCCCAGCTACTGACCTAGATTTACCCCCCTACCCTGGATTGCATTATTGGGTGGAGGGGCTGTCTGGGTAGCAGGAGTGTCCTTGATGGGGCCTGCCACTCACTCACCCTCCCTAACGCACCCCCCTCGACCCCAGGGAGCGGCAGCGCCGTCGCATGAATGCAGTGTTACCAAGGGTCCAAGGCTTTAAGTACATTAGATCAAGGTTATTGTATCATTCA
This sequence comes from Cottoperca gobio, assembly GCF_900634415.1. NCBI lineage: Eukaryota > Metazoa > Chordata > Actinopteri > Perciformes > Bovichtidae > Cottoperca > Cottoperca gobio. Next base: position 22,996,308 of record NC_041363.1, on the reverse strand, counting down.
ATCATTAATACAATCTTAATGTTTATAACAGCTTTGATTAGAGGTAGTTTTATAAAGATAGAAAAAGAGGAAATGCAGAGTTTACACAATGTGACTGAATTATGTCATACTGTAGCAGTTCCTATTTTGACCCCCATTTGAATAAAACAGTTGTGAGGATTGTCACCTTCCTTTTTAAGTTGATACCCATTTTGCCTAGAGCTACTGGAGATGTATGAAACTTAATAGCGATTTAACCTGTTCCCTTTTCATGTCTATTAGATCCCACCCTTAGACAAAATCCTGAAGCTCAGAAGAGGAGGCGATAAGCTTTAAATTTCTCCTGTAATTTAGCAGTGATCACATGGTACTGGAGATGTTGAAAAAATACCTACCTAATGTATGTATGTATGTATGTATGTATGTATGTATGTATTGTTGGCATCAGATTTAGAGAATTTATAATATGGAAAAATGCCATTGATAACAACCATGGTAGGATAACACCACAAAGACATATCTTTCTTTGGTTGCCACCTTCCTGCATGTATTTACATTTTAGTCATTTAGTATTACAAACTTATCTACAACACTAAGTGCAAAAGCACAGCAAGCTTCAGTCTGTATCACCAACATTATGCAGCAGTAGTAAGGAGTGGGTGTGTCAGAGAGGCATGATGGTATTCCAGTGACTTCAAGATCACGATGCAAGAGAGAAGTGCTAGAAAAATAAATAAATAGGGAAAGAGCTAATAAGTTTGTTTTACTTGAACATGAGTGTCTAGAAGTAGGAATCAGATTTTCTTGCTCTCTATGTCTTTGTCTCAAAGGCCAGTTTGTCCATCTCTGCCTCCATGATTTAAGCCTTGTGATTGTTTCAGTCACACTCCTCAAATTGCGGTCAGCTCACAAGTCAAATTGAAATCTGACTCACTTGGAATGTCCTCGAGGAGCGTAATGAGTTATTTTCAATTAATCTCTGCAGTCAATGAAGGATAATTGGATCCCTGCCAACTGTGTTAGCGGGTGAATGGTGTGTGTGTGTGTGTGTGTGTGTGTGTGTGTGTGTGTGTGTGTGTGTGTGTGTGTGTGTGTGTGTGTGTGTGTGTGTGTGTGTGTGTGTGTGTGTGTGTGTGTGTGTGTGTGTGTGTGTGTGTGTGTGTGTGGAGGAGAGCTACAACCCTTTTGTGATCAATTAGGAGAGATCTGCGGTCAGTGAAGCTTGGAAACTGAGGGGCTATAATCATCGTGGAAAAAGACAACTTTCCCCTATTTTGTCTTTCATCCTTGTTGTATTACTTCTGCACTCTTGTTAATACTCTGTCTCACTGCCACAAGCTCTTTTCACCTGCAATTAACAATAATAAATCTGATGAATGTACAGAAGTAAACTGTACCTACTTTACGTTTACATGGAGCCTTTTAGTCCAAAAATAGTCTTCTGTTTGTGAAGGGGTGGTGTAAACATTTTACATTACATTCAAAATATGTAAGTTTGTTATGTAACACTCCTTCCCATGTGTACATGTTTTGGAATATCTATTCTCTTATCACAAATGCTCGCCCACTTAAGTTGAAGAAATTTCTCTGGGAAGGTGCAGGCAGCGCTTGATGTCAGACTATATTTACTTGCAAACATGAAGCAGCTTGTGATATGCCACTATTAAACTTGATTTCATAACTTTAAATGGTGACCAATTAGATATAAACAAATGCAAACCGTATGTATTTTTCTGTTTATCCGCTGTCTTTCTCTGAAATGCATGGAAGGTGATGCTTTTTGTGTTACTAGAAGCAGCAGCAGCTTGTTTGTGTTGAATAAATGTAAAATGTTCTGGGTAGGTAGCATGAGCAGTGATAGTGACGGTAATAATGATGGCCTTGTACAGGACCAGAGCTTAGTCTATAGGATGTTGGATGTTGTACTGTATGTCTGTTTGTCTGTATACATGCATCAGAATTCATATAGGTTTGTTATGGAATGTTGAAAACAAAATGTCATCCGACAACAGTATTAGGCCTACAAGCAAATTCACCTGTCAGAGTACATGCATACTACAAGCTGAATATACTACAACACATCCCTCTGCTGTCCCACTTCATGTTTTGTTTTCCATGTCTTTGTTTGATTATTAACAAACCTTATAAACAAGGAAGCAACACCTTCACATTTTCCATGCATGCAACTTTAAAGTTCACAAGTTTTGACACACTGTGGTAGAAGTGTTTTATGTGTCTTCATGTTAACACTTTAAAAAGCCCTTTGCTGCCTCTACACTCTCTGATGGATGAAATGTTTTTTTTTTTTTGCAAGGGTATATTTGCACCCAAGATAATTTAAAGCACTATGAACTATGATCAGCCCCCAGAGGGATTAAAGATCATTGTTGAAATATGCTCTCAAGGCTTAACGTATGACTGTTGTAAGCATCGATATATTAACTAAAGCCTCAGTCTGGCTCAAGCTTGTCTGGCTGGAGAAGCGTAGACTGAATGACTGGTTCTGCCTGCTGTCTTGCTGTAACTACAGCAGGGCAAAAGCTTGAATTTCTCCTCTTGAGGTCATTTAAACAACATGATCTGTACTGAGCATCAAGTTTTAGCCATATTCAAATTGTGATTCTAATTTGAAGCATTATGTGTGATTTTGGGGCATGGTAATGTTACGGTTAGTTGCTGAGGTGTTCTCTGAGAACCTCGTTGCTCATTCAGGTGATACACTTAATTTGTCGAATTCCCCGTCTTTGTTTGGCACATGTTTCCAGCTTCGATGACGGTATACATCACCTATCTGTATTGTGTTGGACTTTGTCTAGCCCTGTTTGGGACTGCCTCATCTACTAAATGACCAAATGGGGCTCAAAATAGTCAATAGTTTCTGCCCGACGTTTGATCAAATGTTATTAATGTTATGATAACAAAAGCATGTAGTGTGTTCAGCCAACTCACTCAATCTGGTTACTTACCTACCAACCAACCAACCTAGGGTGCGAAATAAAGCTAATCATGGCCACAGCATATATGTTAATTCTTGTATAAATTAAGAGGTGAGGAAGTGTCATCAATATACATATGGACATGTTCAGCTGGTAGGTCATGGTTGTTCTGAGCAGAATTGAACCAAACGGAAGGGATCTGCTTTCTTTAATTGTTTTATGCTATAGCTCCCCGAGCTGCAATGCTCAGACTGCAGCTGTCACGTGCGCTACATTAAGGTTTTTCAGATGACGCAATCCAGAACACAATGATGCGTGAAATTGATTGGGTAGCTCAAAGCCTCTGCGTCGGCGTACTTGCGTGGAGCATGTTCTGGGTTTAAAGCTATGACAGTTGGCCTGGAATTAACTGAGCAAGTGCACTATGCACCAAGTGGCTGCTAAGAGTTTTGTTGGCTGCTAAAGACTTTTAGCTTACTCACTTTTCTGCAATCTCTCTTCCTCTGTCTCATGCTCTCACTCTGTAAAGACTCATCAGGCAGTTGGTTTCAGTAGTGCTGCTTAATTGTCAATAACATTAAAGTACATCATGACTTACCTAGGGATATTGGGGAAAAGTTTTCTGTTGCTGTTTATCCTCACACAGTTTCATGGCAAACATTTTCTGTTGCATGTATTAGGTGGATCATTGTTGTCATTCTGAGTTGCCTTGGCAATACTCATACTCACACAGTCTGTTGTGTTTGGTTTCCTTGAAGGTCCTTTCCTTGAATATCAACCTTTTGTGTTGTCTGTCATGTGCTTCTGCTTTGAGAGAATCACAAGAAAGGGCAAGGGCTTTCAAAACTTCGTTGAGTTTTAATTAATGTCAACAAGGTCAGAGTGGAGGTGAGGAAATTCAATCTCTCGCAGACATTACCACGAATCATGAAGTGCAGTCATCATTTAGTATTTGAATGTCATCGGCTGCATTAAGTATTTGCTAAACCTACAAAACTAGTCTGTGTGCCTGCTGACATTCCCTTAGTCATGACAGTTAACCACCTCGAAACCTGCTGAATGTCAGTTTCACCAGACGTATAGGGGCCCTGTTTTAGAGAGAGAGAGTACAAAATAAAGCAGGAGACGATAGATGGACCAGCTGAAACACCAGCAGCCCCCCCCCTCACCTTCTGCCACCATCTCCTTGGTTGTCAGAACAACGGTCTTGCACTTCGCTCAATTTGTATGCACAGCCTGATATCAAGCTGGTTTCTGTATGTGTCTAGTCCTTCTGTTAAGCTAACTGAGCACATTAGGATATACAGAAGACGGGTAAACCAAAGCTGAGGGCTTAAGGCTATCTGAGGAATACATTGCAAACATGACAAAACAAGAGTATTTTGTTGTTGAGGTTAGTCGTGTACAATTCAGATGATCCAAAATATGTTTTTTAATATTTTTAGTAGGTTTACACGTCAAATATCACACTTAAGGTTGAGTATCATAACGCAATTTTGTCCTCAGTATTGATAACTTTCAAGTACTAAAAGTTGGTCTGGTCAAATAAATGTTTTGTTTACTCATATTTTGATCAGATGCTTTTTGTCCAGACTGAAATATCTCAACAACTATTTGCCATTCAATTGTACAGACATTGAAGTGCGGAATGTGGGCTAACTGCCATGCAATGTCTGTGGAAAGATGCGGCAGCCACTCCGACCTCAGTGGGCTGCGGCCTTTTTAAATGTTTCAAGTGTGACCAAACTATAATTTGGGATAGTTAAAGTTTTAGCGGCAAATTGTTGCATGAGAGTACCCGGAGGAAATAAGTTAACATATTCCTGTGACATGTTGACCTATGTTACAAAGAATTTCCTCACACAAAATGTTTTTGCAGTGAGTCAAGTTTAATGTTTGTGATAAGTCTCTCATAATTCCTAGTTAGTTAGTAAATTAAGCTTTAAGATTTCGAAAATGTATTAGATACATAACCATATAACATTAAACATGAGTTTAACACTACAATTTGTATAAAAACAACAACAATAAAACATATTTTATTGGGGACCAACTAAATTACCTTGGGACACACTAAAATGACCCACTTTGGGTCCTGGGGACTTACTACATTGAAAACCTATCAACATTACTGGAATACGCAGGCCAAATTAGAATAACATTGATCTGGACATCAGCTGGTCAGTGACTACATCATTTTACTCAGTGGCTTCATTGTCAGCGGTGTGTGAAATCTGCAGTGATGTCTGTCCCACTCTGTCTAAAAGGATTCTAATCACTCCTACAAGAATATTAGTTACAGAGCGGGGTCGCCGAGTGCTGAAGCGCATAGTGCGTAAAAGTCGGCAAAGCTCTGCTGACTCAATAACTGCAGAGTTCCAAACCAGTTCTGGCATTAATATCCACACCAAAATGTCAATGCTTCATCTTACCATCTTAAGTCCTTTTGGACAATTCTATGCTTCCAACTTTGTGGAAACAGTTTGAGGAAGACCCTTCTCAGTTCCAGCATGACTGTGCCCCAGTGCACAAAGTAAGGTCCATAAAGACATGGTTGGATGAGTTTGGTGTGGAAGAACTTAACTGGCCTGCACAGAGCCCTGACCACAACCCCATTGAACACCTTTGGGATGAACTAGAACGGAGATTGCGAGCCGGGCCCTCTCGTCCAACATCAGTGTCTGACCTCACTAATGCTCTTCTGGATGAAAGGGACACGTTCCAAAATGTTGTAGAAGAGTGGAAGCTGTTATAGCTGTAAAGGGGGAACCGACTTCATATTAATGCCTATGAATTTGGAATGGGATGCCATAAAAGCTCCTGTAGGTGTAATGTGTAGGTGGCCCAATACCTTTGTCCATTTTGTGTATATATAGTGTTCACTGCAGATTTTTCAGCCAGCTAAGAATATAGATCAGAAATGCTTGAGGAATCTTTTCAGGGACTCTTGACAGTCATAATGATTGGGATCCATGGTGGCTGTAGATCATAAAAACTTTGAAGATGGTTAAAGAAACTGTTCACCTCTCTTTACCTCTAAGCACAATATATCCATTGTTGCCGCTGCTTTATAACCTTGGAGCTGGGGGAGGTGAATGACATTCCTCTGACATGTTGAATGGCTTTTCACTGTGGCTACTAGACAAGGGCAAACACTGCCTGCCTCTCATTTAGCTTTCTGTCAGCAATCTGTCTGTCAGTGCTGTCGCTTATAGTTTTTTTGGGGCCATTTGGCTGCCACACACTGTAAAACAGCACTGGGTGGAAAAAAGTGTATACACCTGTAGATAGATCTCAAGTCATTAAAGGCCCAACCATTTCTGAGGTCTTGACAAAATTAATGACTTGACTTAAATATTAGCCAAATATTATTAGCCTATAAAGATTTGGTTTTGCTTTTAGCTGGCGACTTATCATTTTACTGACGCCTCCCATCACTTTTGCAGTTTGATGTTAGGTTGTTGGCTAGCTAGTTTTGCGTTGACAGGTAATGTGACTTGACGGACGAATAATGTTGCTGTGGCAACCTGCAGACAGGGTACAAAATTAGCACCACTTACCAGGCAAATGCTGGCAAAATATGCAATCATCTTTTGATTTTTTAGAAAAGCGCTATACAAGTAAAATGTATTATTAAGTGGCTGGTAGATTTGCATCACTCACCAGCCAAAACAACCAATTGTAATATATATATTACAATATATAAATATTGTCAGTGGCTAGGGACATTCACAATATTTGGTCTATAAAATGTCCAAACATAGTGATTGATTGTTTCCTGCTAACCGTGCTATGCATTTTTTTTGGCAGTGGGCTCTCCATTCCTAAAACACTATCAACCAATCATTTTTAATATTGCATAATTACCTTAAACAACCTAACATACATACATAACAACCCTATTTGGTTGTTAAACAGGAACTGAGGTCTTCCAATGTAGCTCAAACATTGTTTTGCCATGCCAACCATAAACTAGGAGTGTCTGTTGCCATGGTATTATTTATATTAACTAACTTGAATAGGGGTTAAGATCAGGACCAAATCCATATCTGTACACAAACACTCTTACACACGATTATCTTTCACACTCTTCCTTCCAACCAACGCTGGTTCCTCTGCTCAGTCTCTGAATCTTGTTGCCGTGGTTACCCTTCCGTTGTACACAATGAAATTGTGGTTGCGTAATGTTTTTCTGCCGGTGCAGTTTGTGGCCCACACTACAGCTGAGTAGGCAGGGAGCACTCCGAGCCGTCTTCCCACTCCTCGCTCCATGCTAATGAAAAGCTTGGCCTCACCGGGGAGTTTTCACACTGAATCATATCGGACAGCAGAGAGCCGCAGAGCCTGTGGTCGCTACCCTGCTGCAAAGGCAACGACCTTTTTGGCTACTTACTCATTAAATCGAATAGTACTTACGATCACGATTTTGGCTTCCCACAATCAAATGAACACGATCGGCTGTGATATTGAAGTTTAAAATGCGTGCTTCGCTCATAGAAAAAGCCGCTGCATATTAAATGAAGCGCTTCCGAAACTAACAGCCAGCCACCAACCGGCGATTGAGATGTTTTGGCTTCACTTTTGGCTGCGCACACCCTACAACCGCAGCCTGTAAGAAACTTTCCAGAATGTTGCGACTGCAGTCCAGAATAGAGGAGTAATATGCTGTTTATTACTAGTTTTGCCCCTCTGCTTTCTGTTGTAGGCTATAATACAACAGAGGTAGGCTTTAAAAGCCTGGTTTAATAATATCTCCTATTAATCGATTGGTCTTTAAAATATATCAACAATATATTCAGGTACACAGACTAGAAATATGGTGCCTTATTAATGTTTTGTGGATCAACTACTCGATCAGTTGTAGTCTTAACGGCATGGCTGTTTTTGTCAGTTGAGAGTATAAAAAAGTTGCTTTCAGCAGCCTGCTTTGTAGGGCACAGAATGTGAGTTATTACAGATTACTAATTTATAATTTGTCAGCAGTATTTAGTTTCTGTTCTGTTTGTTAACTGCTCTGTCATCTACACTCACCATTTCCTTTAGCACATATTAACCCAAGACGTTTCAAATATAGAGGAAGTGCTCAGAGCTCATCTCCAGTTCTGGACGAGTAGACTGATGTGCTGAATTTGGGCACTGACCAAGAACGATGTGCAGTGCCCTGGGCCTTTATTCTTCCCCCATGAGCCAAAGACAATTTAATTAACTAGAGAAGTAGAACTGTAGTTGTAGTGACTAGGCATACCACACAGAAACACAAATTGTTGATTTATTTCTTTCATGTGGAGATGTGGATGGAAAATAAGCATGACCCAAATTCTCACAGGGGTTTGTGGCTAGAAAAATGGTCTTGTGGCTGTTAACTTGAGATGGGTCGAGCTGTTTAGGAATTCGGTTCAAAACAAGGAAGGGTCCAGATATGAAAGTTAAAATACTTTCGTGGGAAGTTGGTAAGACCAACCGTGAATAACTGGTAACATGTGAGCCATTTCCACAGTCGTACCGCTCTGTCTCTCACTCTCACTTTGCCTCTAGTTTTTACTCTAAGTGCCAATCAATTTGGGAAAAAAATATGATTTTTATCCCGATGAAACAATCTCTGATTTGAAAAGCAAAATGCACCATTGCGCGGTCCAAGGTTTATCAGAATGCCTGTTTTCTTTGGATTGTCATCCAAAACACTTGGCAGTCCAAGGTTTAAACCTCAAGTACATCACCAAATCCATAACACCTGGCAGCTGCTGTGTTTTCCATTACCTTGGAAGATGAGTTTCACCGTTTTGCTTCTTCTATTAGAATGGAAACACTTAATGAGTCGAGCTCATTCCCGGCAAAGAGAAAACGACAAACAAATGAACAGCTAATGGACTGACTGGCCCCAGTCTCTTAAGTGCTAATTAAAGGGGAGTACAGTTATACATTTCAGTTTATGTGAATGAATTGTTTTACTTGTACATTTGTTAAAATTGTAGTATACATATTCCCTGTTGTGTAAAAACCTTAAAACCCCGCTTCATTTCATCTGAACACTTATAGTTTCTGTCCTTCACCTAGTAAAGCAGTCTTTTCCAGTAAGCAGTATTGAGGTCGCACATTTTCTTTGGAACACACTTATTGATTTGCTAAGACTGGTTGTTGGAGTACTGCGAACTGAATGCGAGTGGGCACATTCGAACACTTCAGCCTAAAAGAAGTTGAATAAATGCAGTGCAGGCAGTTGAAAGAGAGGTTACATTGTGCTGCACTGTTTATTCCACTATCCAGGGACTCTGGGCTTTACCATACATTGTGGAGTAATATTAAAACAAAACTACATTTTGAACTGCTGCAGATTGTTTTTTCGAGACCTATGAAAAGCCTGCTACACTCGACCGCTCTCTACCAGGCTGACATGGTGATGACTGATCCCATCAGCCAATCATTGGGCTGCATGAAAGATGCTTTCACACAACGCTGACCGGGATGACAACTCGTGCCAGATTAAGGCACCTCACTTTTATCAGATGGCTGCGTTATCCAACCTGAAACGTATAGGCTGTGACAGGGCCTTTATGATTTAAAGGACGCTTTGTCATCAGAAAGTGTTTAATCACGTTGTGGATAAATACAACATTAACAACTTCAGTATGAAAAAATTCAATAAGCTAAATATCAATGAATTGCTGTCTGAGTCTCCGCCCTTCGCAAAACAGAGCGGAGGAGAGAATGTGAATGCGCAAAGTAGACAGTGCACACTGAAACGTGCACATAAATTAAATAAATAACATGAGCGTTTAGTTTATTTAAGAGAAGAGCACCTGTTCAATGTGAAAAGTGAGTTGACCTTGAACTTTCCCAAGACAATGGTAGGGGAAACACTGGTATGTTTTCACAGTGACTATAAATAAGATATTAGAGTGTAAAATGATGTCCTCTTTAACTTCCTTACACTAGCTCTAAGTATTTTTGTTGTTATATTTTTTACCGTGGTGTCCAATCTGGTATCGAGAGTTGTGGCATTTCACTGGTATTAGTATAGTATACTACATTTCTGGTATCGTGACATCCTAAAAATGTACCATTTTTTTCAAAGAAGGTCACCATATCAACTTAAAAGTGCACACTAAAGAAAACCAAACTGTAGGTGAGATCACACTCATTGTGTTCGCACTTGTTTTTCATCCTCCATCAGTCCATGTGCATGAGTATCATATTTGACAAAGAAGCTTTGTGTGTGCAATGTGTGTCTTCATGGCGCTCTGCTGGCCTGCCTGCTATTGTACTTAACACTTTTCAGCACCCTCTCCTATTTCACAGTAGTAGTGCACAGAGCCAATCAATAGCTGGCTCTCAGTAGTGGAAAAGAGGCGATAGATGGTGTAGTATTGGCCACTATAGCACAAAAACGCTGCTCAGTTTAGTAATTTTATTATATTATTTTTAAGTGGTTTCCATCCATATCTTTGAGCTTAGTGAGCTGAAGGAGTCTCTCTCAAAACTAAACCTGATAACTACGTTTTTATATAATGAAGACATCATCTTTTAAGCTACATCCTATATTGTATGTGTAGTAGTGTTGTAGTCGTTATACTTATTTAAGTCAGCTGGCTTTTATTAGTGCTAAAACAATTAGTCGATCGTTAGGAAATGCATCGCCAAGTATTTCGTTAATTGTTTCAGCAAAAATGCAAAACGTTTTCTGCTTCCAGCTTAAAAAATGTGAGAAATTGTTGTTTTTCTCTAATATCATTGTAAATTCTAAATCTTGTCTTGTCACAGTGGGCATTTTTTCACTATTTTGTCACATTATATAGTCTAAATGATTGAATTGATTTCTTACCAAAGAGAAGACTTAAAAGATGGAAAAATATATCACTATTTAAATGAATCATTAGTTGCAGCCCACGCTGGTACAGACCAAGGGAGTCTCCTCTGAATTCTTGAGCTGGCTGTGTTGCCCTTTAAAACAGTGTAAGGTGTGCAATACATCTATTATAAGCTAAGTAGTGGTGGCATACATTCTTGTTACACAGAGAGAAATTGACCAAACATAATTTAGTAGCTTAAATCTACATCAAAATGTGACGATCGATTAATGTCATGTGATTCTTTTGTTTTAAATGTTGATGTTGTTTAATCTACTCCCAGCTGTCTAGATTGATTCTCTAATTGTTTATATGCTCTTGGTACCGTGAAGTTGCATTTTAAATCAGTCTCTTGAATTTAAAAGCGGTTCTAGTGAAGTAGCTCAAGATTTTTATAAATGACAAAGATTCACTGAACTGAACAGCAGTCAGTTGTTAAGCTTTGTGTGTTAGAGAGGAGGTGCGAAAATCTGAAGGAATGGAACGATGAATTTTTGGGGCAGGATTGCCTGTCAGCAACAGATTACATTGTATTGTTGTTGCACTAAATGTCCTTCTTTAGAGCCAGCAATGAGTCGGCTCTAATCAATGAAGTGACAGCTGCATGGTGACGTAGTTGCTAACAGGGTTACCAATTGCTTTTAAAAATCATTAATGTGATTGTTCTGGTTTGGCAGCTGCTATAACTGTAGGGGGAAGCTACTTAAAGCTCAAACACTGTGTTCAAGAGAAAAAAAAGGTTTTTACTATTATCTCACAGGAACGGTGTGTGTGGCACAGTGTTTAATATATTGTATATTGCACTGTGCAGACTATCTGTTGCAAACGGGGCTTTTTTTGTATTAATGTATGTAATGTATTAATCCCTATACATTGTGAGGGTTATGTTTTTGGGGTGTGTGTGGGGGCGGTGGTTTAAATGTCATGATATACATACATTATACTCCCACAAGTGTAAGCTGTGTTTAAGAGGCAGTAATGTATAGATGGATTATGTCAAGATTGAGGACAAAGATTAGAAGGACGAGTATCATACCTTCCTTTCCAGCACTGTCTACGTGTGAGTTACTTACATATTAGATTATTCTGCAGTAAATGATTTAATCTAATGCTGTCCAGATGAGCACGAGGTTGGTTTTATAGAAGGCTTCGGAGGCTTCAGAGCTTACTATTGTATTCTACAGACTACAGAAGAAATAATCTTTGTTTGGTACAGGTCCTCGCAAAAATCACACCATGATCATTTTTAATATAATTGTTTCAAATAATATTGAGAATAATGATGCAAAAATTATTCCCTCTATTATCGTAAATCATATCACAATTGCAATACAGGTCAAAAATTATCGCAACTACGTATAATATTTCAGGAATACAGATGCATGAAGATAAAGCATGTGTGTATGTGCGTGTGTAGTGTCCTCTTCAGCTGCTGTCAGCCCACGCTGTGCCAGACACCCTGCGTTGTCGACTTGAGCTTGTTATCACCTCATTCTCACCGAGGAAGCTGCGTTCTCAACACAACCCCATGTCTACTTGTAAAGCAAAAAAAAAAGTGTGTGTTGCAAATAAATAAGGAATGCATAGGTCTGTTCCACCTCAACAAGAAATTGTGTATCACTGGACTTTTTCCTTTGGCTTGGTTGCCATTGCATGAATGCTATTTTCATTTAGTGGCATCAATACTTTTGTGTTTGTGGACTATATAAATAATACGTCATAATGTCTAAGCTCAGGTTGTGCCACAGAGTGCCGAGTGATTCTGTCTTGGGAGCTATAATTAGCTATTATCTACTTGAGGTGTCATAATCGGTGTTACCTGGTGTAGTCGGTTAATGCTTCCTTAATACTGAAGTGTTAAAGGAAATGATAAGCCCCTGTAAAGATGGTGATTATCAATCAGTACCTTATGACCTTAAGGGAAAAGTTCATCTCAAGCTTTTTTTTACAGAAGAGAAACTTATGAAACAAGAAGAGATGCTGTCTTCCTCTTTGTGTTGCCTGTATGCTTGGATGTCATGAGTAAGAGAAACTCGGATGAGATAAATTTTTCGAGCCATTTAAAGGTGTGATTCACAGTTTCGTAGAATGCGGCTTAATTCTTTGTTTTTGCAGTACATCTTGGTGCTTCCATTTAGTTTTTTTGTTTATTCATCCCTTTCCGTTTAAGTCACCGTCCCTAAAATTGTCTTTTTTATTTGAGTGAATGTTTTGGTTATTCTTTGGCTTGTCCTCGTTAAAATTCCCGAAAGATTTATTTTCTAAATTATTGTGAAACTGCCATTTTAGTTTTCGTTTTTAAAATATTTTGTGTAATAACTGCCTTGATTGTGATAAGAAGTGAATTAGCCATATTTCTGTTAAACGCCTTAAGTGGTGTTTTTGTATATCTCTAGTTTACTTTGATTACTATAAGTCAAGTCACCATCCATTTAATCCTTGGTTCTCAAATAAACTATTTTCTTGTTCTCTATCTTGTGCGCTCTTATCTTGCAGTTATTACATACTGTAATCTGCTTCTGGGCGTGTCCGTTATTCCCATGGGTGTTGTCACAGTAGAAATGCAGAAGTAGTAATGTAGAAAGCATGTACAGCTGCTTGTTCTGTTTTATCCACTGCACCACTTGTTTTGTGTTGTGTGCTTGTCAGCATCACATTTATTTTTCACCCTGCAGTCTGCTACTTCCCTGTTTTGTGTTAACAAGGGCTTTCTGCTGCTCATTACTGCTGAACATTGTTCATTCCATCGCTGGCTCATCTTGAAAAGGCCAGATTCCCAGTCAGAGCAGCAACCTCTAACTAACATCAGCTGGTCATCCGAGCGAGTAACCAGTGGCCAGTCTTCTTACGGAGTAGACACAAGAATCTACTGACTGCTCACACATCGTATTGTGCCATATTAAGGCTACCGTCCATAATCCTGAGTTATCTTTCATTTCTAACACAACGTCAGGACAAAAGCATTTAACCCCAACCAGCTATTGGTAGGTACATTTGGCTTTTAAAAACATTTAACTATCTTATATTTGATTTTTTTTAAATATAATTTCCACACTTGTTTTGTGAGGACTGACATTTATTTTACATCACAATTACATTTACAAATGTACAATTATTTCCATTATTGATTTATCTGGCAATTTGTTATTAATCATTTATAAAAAGTAATCACAATCTCTTCAACCCGAAGACAACGTTCACAAATGTCTTGTTTGGTTTGACCAACAGCAAACAAAGATGATGATGATGATGATGAGTTTACTATTACATAAGAAAAAGAAAAGCAGCTAATCTTCTGCAATTATTAGTTAAAAGATTTTAATTGTTTATCAAAAAAATTGCCAATATTCTGTTAGACTAATCAAGTATTACTATTATAAGTAATTTCATTAAATTACATTAATTTAGCAGCTGCTATCGTCCAAAGCGACCTGTAATAAGTTACCTGACTCTGTATCAGCAGTGTGAAGAAGTCTTTAAAGGTGTTTCTAACATCAGTGCTCTATCATTTAAGTCCTGTGTACAGCTGCAGCTTTGAAGCAACCCTTTAATAGACATTAACTCTAATTTGACACGTTTGCAGTGGCTGCACTGTTGTTCTTAGCCTGGCTTCTGTATGCCTGTATACCTGTAAATTGACTGAGAGCAGGTCTGTTTTAAGAAGCAGAGTCAGTTACTTTGTACTTTTGTTTATGCAATTGTGCTTCCATGTGTGCACGTTCAACAGGCAGGTCTGTATATAGTAAACCTCAGATATCAGTCGATGAATGTCTCTCATACAGACCTGCTATATTAAGGGTTAAGAGAAGCCTGCAGGAATAAATCTGTTAACCGCTGCAGTATCTTTCCACAGATGAACACTCTCCAGCCAGCAGTGTTCTGCAAGGCATTGTCACAAAGCCAGGCAGCTCTGATAAAGACAAACAAACCTCTCCTCTCCTTTTCCCATCATCCCCTCCTCTCCTGGTGCTTTAGAGAAACAAGTAGGCCAAAAGTAGGAAGCCTTGTCCGTGCTTTAAGCACAACAAAGGACCGGAGCAATTTGATCCTGCTAGACTATCTGGGGTTGTGCGCTGCACAAGGATGAGGGGGAGAGCTGCTCTTCAAAAACAGCCTCCCTGCCTCTGTTTGTCAGTGATTCCCAGGAAGGCTTTTTCTTCTCTGCGTGCTCATTATTTCTGCCCCATCTTGGCGATTTGCTCTGCAGCATTCATGCAAGTCAGTGCTCTCCCACAACATCCCTGGAAGATGAGAGGGGTTTCCCAGCTAGCCTCGGCTAGTAGATAAACATAAGCGATGTATCGTACGGGGGGGAACCCACTACATTAACTCCTGTTAACTTATCTCTTACCTAGATTTAGTAGTCAATCTTCAGAGGAAAGGGTGTTTTTATTTTCAAGGCAGCGTTGGGTTTTTCGTTTCCCTCCACTGCTTCAACAAGGGAAGAGAGCTCAGTTGAACCTCTGCCATTTTCCCCTTGTTTGTATGTGTGTGCAGCTGGTGTTGTTAACAAAGGGTGGGCTCCCTTTCCCCTCTTTCTGTGCGTACAGTGTGAGAGTGTTGGAAATAACAGAAGTGTGTGTAGTTTGATTCCCACTGGCTACATGCCATCACGCTAAACATGTAGTTGTTCCTGATGCCCTTTTTAACTATGTTATTGTTACCTGTTTGCCTAGTGTCTGTGCTTAAATGGGTGATTGGAAACTTTCCCATTTTTTTAGTTATATTTTCGTGGTACGGAGCACATTCTTTCTTAATAAAACGTTGAACCAGTATATATCAATCATTTTTCATCTCAACCAATAAATACGTGGATTGATGCTAATTTGCTGCTATGCTAATAGCTTTTGCCACTATCTGCAGTTGTAAATAATTAATTTGCAGAAAGACATATTTGAATGCATTCTTGTGCTAAGATTTAGCATTTACTCAGCTTTCAAGCTGCGTCTTACTCACCACATGATATGTAGGGATGCACCCATTGTGAAACTCTGTGTTTCTCAGAGACAGATCTGAAGGAAATGGGGCCGACATTTCCATTCACTTTGCCGTCTTACATCATGTCACAGTCATGTCAAGCCAGTGGCTTCATGTCCGATACAGAAGCTGCAGTAGCAGCATATGTTAGCTACTGTTGTCCGAGTCTGACAGCAAATAACCAATAAAACCTTTAGTCGGTGCAAAATTGATGCAACACAACAGATAACATTGGCCACTGCCATTTAGTGAACGTCATCGTATCTGCGATACCGATGTTTGGCCGATTCAAAGATGCATCTCTTATCATAACTTGATTTGAGTTTACCTTGCTGTCTTTTTGTGTAGCTCAGTGAATAAAGTGCATTATAAACATCAGTACAAAAACATCATCACACATTAATTATTCATCAGTCACACCATCAAAAAGTCTTCTTCCAGCCTGGGAAATTATATATTATACAAGGTAATATATCTTTTTTTCCTCCGCCTCCACAGTCACTGTTATGCATCGCTGTGGTCTTTATCAGAGCACGCTCCACCTGACACCCAACAGGTGCGTTAACATAATAGTCCATGTAATAATGTAGTACTGTTTTTTCCCCTTGGCTAGCAGCAGTTTGAGATTGGAAAGATATTATTCCTGAAGTAGTAGGGAATTTAGAAAACATTATTGTCCCCTGCATTCAGGCATTCATTGAGCAAAAGAAGGAGTATATGTCAAGCATGCATCACACTACCTTGGCAATTCACAAGTGAACAATGAACTTTTCACTCTATGAGTGTATTTGGCTGCGAATTGGCTTTGTATGCACAAGGCTTCACTAGTCTATTTAATTGTAAGGCAGCATAAGAGCCCTTAAAACATATTACATAGAATATTTTCAAGTGTCTGCTATGATTCATTGTTTTGTGCATACATGTATGTTTTTGTTTCACGGAAGTAGATGGAGGATTCACTGGACAAGTGAGTAAAACCATTATAAGCATTCAAGAGTGCTGCACCGACTGGAGAAGCAAATGTGGGAAAGAAAACATAGTATCACAGGATGTCTTCAAAACTGCACAGATGGTGTATAATCAAGAACAGGAAATCGGTTGTGTTTTCCTTTATCATCCTCAACAGTACTCTCACACCGAGTCCCACCACTTCACAGATTTCTCTTTTCCTCTGCACGAACTTTCAGCAGCGGAAAGTTTGACAGCACACAAATGAGTTGAAGGATGTTCTGAGCAAGCCGCTTGTTTTTGTTGAGGTTTCTGGTTTGTTACTGTTGGCATTTCAGGATCATTAGATGCCAACATATTTTTCCCTTTCCTACTTTTCCAGTTTCAGTAGTTAGCACATGAAGTCCCGCATTTAGCTATTGAACTTCCACTTCACTTTCTGCTTACCTGCATGTTTGTCTAGAAAAGGGACCAATAAGGAGACTCATGAACTTGAAGGCCAAACGTATAATCTTTAGCCATATAAAATCATTCTCATTACCTTAGCTGTCTGAACTTGACCTTTACAGCTGCCCATTTGTAGCTCAAGCGATTTATCTTTTGAGGTATGATCACATCCAGGGTTCACTCATTGGCCTATTGTGGCTTCATCCAGCCAGGCATGTGTGTAACAGGTGGTCAGTCATTTGAATACAGATTGTGGAGTCCCGTGTATGTATATACAATTACAGACACATTGTAAACAACTGTCCTCCACTCTCTTCTGTCAATTTCTCTGGAAGAAATCTATTGAAATCCTGATGTTTGTGTCCCTTTTTATCATCCGGATGGAGGCCTGACTGACCGGTGGGGACCACAATACTGTGAAGCCAGACTGAATGGGGTTGAAAGTGTCATTAGCATGAGAAAGCCTTCCTCCTCGGCTCTCTCTTCCTCTTCACATTGTCTGCTTCGTGTCTCTGGCTCAGTCGCGGGACAAGTCACTTCTTTAAAGAGACATCGTTTCCTTTAGCTAGTCGGTGGTTCAGTTTGACTGTTGGAATCAGATCACTTCCCTTCAGAATATGTCCGTTTACACTTATAGTGAGTGAAGTAGAGTAACTCGTTGGCCGTGCTTGTTGAACAGAACCAAAGAGCAAGAAGAAGAAATTGAACCAGCTCTTCTAGGGCTGCAACTCGCGATTGTTTTTTATTTTTAATTCATCTGGAAACTTTTTTTCTCTGTAAAAAAATAGTAAGAAAATGCTCTACAACTTGCTTTACTAAAGCAAGTTGTTTTTTTTGTCCTATCAACCATCCAAATTCAACGATATTCAGTTTACGATCAAAGTAAAGCCTTAAATCCTCACAATAGAGAAGCTGTAACCATTAAATGTTTGTCATTGTTGCTTGAAAAATGACTTAATGGACTAAATGTTGAAGCCCCAGTGTGAGCATCAAACTTTCACAATCCCCTCGAAGTTTTTAAAATTTAAACGCAGTTTCAGGTTTTTCCACATGAACATGGCCTCAGACACGACTGAGCAGCCCAAGGGGACACATTACAGTCACGGGTCAGAGCGGGGTGACGTTTGTTGTTACTCCCCAAGGCCTTATTTCTTTTTTCCTTTTTTAAAGCTCCTCTGCAGCTGGCAGTGTTGCAGTCTGGATCCTGCATTTACTCATCAAATATTGGGAGACGCATTGTAGAGAGAAGATTAGAGTGGGAACATATAGCTTACTAAACTGCTTCCTGACAACTGTGCACTCTCGTCCTGGCAGGACAAGTGGAGTCAGATGACAGCACATGGATCTCTCTTTATTGTGGCTCTTGTTTTTTCTTGCCATGGCAAAGGAACCCATGAAACTATAAATCTGCGTGAAAATCAAAATAAAATGAGACCAAATGTGGCACACTCTCTGTCTCCCCCTCTACTCCCTAGTTCTCTTCCTCCCTCTGTGGGTGTTTGGTACATTAAGTGCTTCATGATTGCCAGGGCCGTGAGGAGGCACTATCGGCGGAGGCGTCAACAGCCCTCAGCCCTCAGCCCTCAGCCAAGTGTCTTTGCTTCCCCAAGTGGTTTTTCTGGCAGTGTTTTGGTGGAGTGACAGGGGAGTCAGCGTTATCCAGTCCGAAAGCGCCGTTCAATAACAATGCATGGCAGCATTGTTATTGACGGTGGAATTTCCATAACAGCTCTTGTGTTGTTCATACATAATCATTTGTCGTGCTTAAATGTCACGCAGACAGTAAAAGTGCTTACACACACACACTCACACACACTCGCACGTTGTTTTGTTTTTTTAGTCCTCTTAACTTGGACCATTTCTCTTTTTTTTTCAGTTTTGTTTATTGAAACTTTCAATAAATGACCTTTTCAGGACAAGTAAAAATTAGAAAAATTTAAATTCACAGTAAATGAGAAGATTAAAAATACGATACTTTTTCTAAAAGGAAAGGTACAATTATTACATGTATACCCTGAGTACATGTTTAACTTGGACCATTTCAGCTACAGCCTGTTAACACTGTAAAATATAGAAGGTCCTGCAGGGAAAACACACCAGGGCAGGTGACATTTGACATGTGTTTGCAGGAACTTCTTTAAAAATTATAACATTTTACTCATTGGGATCCAAATTGTTATGGCCAAAATTACACCAAACCCAGTTGTAGCTGAATCTGTATATATCCCGGAGGACAGCATTTTTGTCATATTGCTGATTCATCTGGAGTCTACAAAATATCCAAAAATCTTAAAATAAAAAAGACCTCAAACCTAAAAATATTCAGTTTGATATCACTGACAATAAACACATTTGAAAAGCTAAAAGCATCTAATTATTTCAGCTCTGTATTCAACCAATAGTTTTTGAATGTCTGCAAAAGGATAAATATTGTATGTGGTTGTGTGATTTTGTAGAGGTAATAAAAATCAAACATATTCCACAAACCTTCCACAGGACGCCTGCTAAAGTATTTTAATTACTCGTGGGAGAAAATGCAGATGCAGGTACTTATATATCACATAAACAAAGCAATGATAAGCACTCTATCCTGTCCAAATGTAAGCTTTTAAACAAGTATGGTTATTTGAAATGTGGAGGTACAAACTCATAGTTACAGTGAAATACATTAAATATATATATATATATATATATATATATATATATATATATATATATATATATATATATATATATATATATATATATATATATATATATATATATATATATATATATATATATATATATATATATATATATATATATATATATATATATATATATATATATATATATATATAAATAAATATTTTGTATTCACAACTCACTTTTCACATTGACAGGTGCTCTTTTATTAAATAAACTAATTTATATGCACGTTTCAGTTTGTACTGTCTACTTTGCACATTCACATTCGCTCCTTTTGCGAAGGGCGGGGCTTCGCACTTGATACACACGTGCGCACACACCTACAGAGCGGAAGAAAGGAGAGGGGACAACTAAATAGAAACCGCGCCTCGCACCGTACCTAGGGGAAACACTGAGCGATAGTTCATTCTAAAATTTTAAATGTAATCTCTTTGTACCCATATTTAGTTTTTGCTGTACACAATACTAATATTCTTAAACTGACATGATTAACATAATTTCACTTGTAGTGAATGATGCATTTTATATAAGCAGTAAAGGGCTTTCTTTTAAATAGTCGAGTGTGTGTGTGTGGGGTGTAAAATTGCTGCTTGGATGTTTGTCGGCTATGCAGCAAATTATGTTGATGTGCTGAGCTGTGATTCTTATCGGTGTGCTGCTGACAGAGCTGTGCTGCCTGGATATCATTTACACACTGTTGTCAAATTCATTATGAGGGCTTTCTGAGGATGAGGGCAGGTGAGGTTTTTTGTACTGCGTAGGGACGCACAAATACTCTTTTTTCCACTGCAGATAGTGATTCAGTCTCTTTCTCTAAGTTAGAGACAGATTTGGTGATCAAAAGAGGAAAAAGGATATGAGATATAACCCACGTAGATGATCATTTTATAATAGCCCTAACAGAAGAATTGGCTTTTAAAAATCTGAGTCAGTCTCTGAAACTCCTCCAGAGGTTTGTGTCTTTATTCAGCTTTCATTGCTATTTCTGTTTTAAGGTGGCGTCGGGCATGATGCAGCCAATTATTAATTAAAGATGTTTCTGATCAACAGCTTTATTGCCTTATTATCCCGCCCACTCCTTTAGGCTCAGTCTGTGTTTACCACATTGATGCAGATACAGCCAAAAGGCAGGGTGGTTGCTTTTTTTCCACTGAATAGTGAACCCTGCGGGAATTCAACACTTGTATAAAGTGTCCTTGCAGCTGATTGATTAGTTCACCCCTATCCATTTCTATTACACATCTGTCTGTGTATTCTTCATTCAGGGCTGTTGTCTACTGTCCTGCCTCTCTCTCGCTATATATATAGTATATATATATATATATATATAGTATTATCATGGTATATATATATATATATATAGTATATATTATAAGTATTGATAACAAAATTGATACAACTGTCATATCTATAAGTAAATATGTATCTGTAGCCAGCAGCTAGTTAACTAGGCTTAGCATAAAGACTAGAAACAGGGGGTAAACATCCAACCTGGCTCTGTCAAAAGGTGACAATCTGTTTACCAGCACCTCTTTGTATGGCTTAAACAAATTAGATATAACGTGTTAATGAATTATCTTTAAAGGTGCTTATAGGCAGATAAAAAATAGTATCAATGTTTCTTGGCTAGATGACACCTTTTGACAATCTCTTCTCCTCCTCCCTTCGCTAGTGGCCAGTTTGCTGTGGTCAGAAGATGTCGGCACAGGAATACTGGTGTAGAGTATGCAGCCAAATCCATCAAGAAGCGGCGCAGCAAGTCGAGTCGACGAGGGGTGACAAGGGAAGACATCGAGCGTGAGGTGAACATCCTGAAGGAGATCCAGCACCCCAACATCATTACGCTCCATGAGGTCTTTGAAAACAAGGCAGAGGTCATCCTGATCCTGGAGCTGTGAGTGACCTTGTCTTTTATTTTTTTATCTGTACGCATCACAACTGGGCACATTTTGACAAAACAAGGCATGTTGCCATCATTGTGCCTGATATAAGATAGACGTTTTACAAACTGTTATTTAGGATCAATGATGATGAGCCAGTTTAAAAGAAATTCTCCTCAAAATTGAAGCGGCATAAGACGAGATATCAAAACGCTTGATCCTACATTTCCCATGATTCTTTTGAACAGCATTTTCTGCCTCATGCCCCAGCAGAGATAATAGTGATGACATGAACTTGGGTTATTTTTTTTAAACTTGGGAAAGCTCCCTGAACTGTGTACAATTGGTGGGCTGCCCCTTTAAATCCTCATTTTGTTTTTGAGAGGTTTTCCAAACTATAATACTTGTCCTCATAGTAATCAGTATTCAGAGTAGATTGATAGTAAATTGTGTCTATAGCTGTAACCTGTATTATGTGTCGTGTGGCACAAAGCTCACCAAGCAGTTAGACCAGTTCTACCAGTTAAGGTGGAACTGGAAACACTAACACCATTCATGCTATGTTATGATTACAATTATCCAGCTGACACGCGTATTCAGAACAATTGGCATGGAAGCAGAATACAGTACACCTCAATTAGTAGGTCATCCTACAGTAATGTGTGTAACATAGGAGGCTGCATTCGCCAGACAACATTCCTGACTAGCGATCGCATATGATTGAAAAGCAATAACAAGCGCAAAACCAGTCCCACAGTGCAGCGCGTGTGATTAATTAGTCCATGGCTCACTACAGTAAAGTGGTAGAGCGGGTCGATATGGCTACAACTGATAACAGTATTTTTAAGGCTTGAATAAATGCTTCAGAACAGAATCCTTTTTTTAAATCAGAATGAAAATCATCACAGAAAGACCTTCAATTAATACCAATAGCTTTGCACAGATATACAAAAATGATCAACACAGACTTGAAATTTTGAGTAGAATAATTGTTGTTGTTTTTATAAATGTCTGTATGGCATTGCAAAGTAATTTATTGACTAACATTCAAACTTATCAGTGCGGGTTCATTGAGGAACTTAGCGTTGTTTTCTTCCTCTCAAACATTTGTAGAATTGTTCAACTGTTTCCTCATTCCCAAAACACAAGTGCTCTTGTATGTCAACATGAACTCTGCTGCTGATTTAGATAAATGTAGAACTTTACGGGATTCATTTCAGTTCCAAACTGTAAAAGTATGACCCCTTGAATCCAATTTCCATTAATATCCCAATATGCAATCAGTTATCTGAACAAATCTGTGGATAGTTCATAGTTATAGTTCACCACATATCACGTTTGCTTTACAGTAATGCATGCTTGCATCTCAATGCTATCAACGTTGTCCGATTATTGACGATAAGAAAATGTGAATGCTATGTTTCTGTGGAGTAGTGTGGCATTGCATTGCTGCGGAGCATGTTGATAAACCTGCGACAAAAAGGATGTACATTATACATTATGTCTGGGAAAATGTGCAGGGAAAAGTCTAATTACTGCTGAGGTCTTTTTTTCCAAGCAAGTTATTATCACCAATATAGTAGCTGTTGTAAAGAGCAAGTATGCTGAGCCACTTCTCCCAGAATAAAAGTCAACTGGAATAAGAAAAATGTAGTTTCACTGAACAATGGAACGCTGTCTATTCTATTCTCTATGTTTTTTTCATTATGTATGACCTCAATGTTTTCATTTGAGATTTGACCTTAATCAAAGCCCTCATAACCTCTTATGATGTATAACGCCGGGGCCAAACTGCCTGTGTGAGCAGTGTGTTTCAGTGGTGTCCACACACAGACAGCTTCTCTGCTGCTGCTGCGCTTTGCCAACGGCCAACAATAATAGAATGTATCGTTTCATGTTATTATAAATGGTATATATATTGATTTTAGACAGAAAAAAGTTAGGAAGCATGTGTTAATTTCTAATAATAATAATAATAATAGTACACAATTAAAGCCGGTATTCATTTATGGAGCCGTATAATGTACTGTATTTTCCACAATACTGTCCTGCAAATATTTCAGAATAAAAGCCTTGCATTAACAAATGAAGGAATCCTTTCCACTGAAAAATGTATTTTAATTATAAACAGTGAGTGTATGTGACATATTCGACAGATATAGACATTGAAACTGTAGTGATGTCAATATACCGTCAAAAGATCATTTTCACTGTGAAAAATTAGACAAGACCTCGAATATCTAGACGCACACGCGCTGCTATCACGGGCGGCGAGCATAGCGGGGATATCCCGGCGTATTTATGTTACTAGGTTATTATATAAGATTTGTAGAAGCAGCTGGTGGGGCAATGGTGCTCACAACAGCTGGGGAATTGTTGTTAGGGTGGTCTCAGTTATTACTGCTGTGTTTTGGGGGGCAGGAGAGTCTGGGGTTGGGGTGGTCAGACTGGAAAATCTCTCTTTGTAGGCTCATCAGTGACGTGACGCACCTGATCTGCCTGGACCCTAAAGCCTGTATAAAAGCATAAGCTCTCGCTCTCTCTTTCTTTCTTTCTTTCTTTCTTTTCCAGTTGGCATCCATCCTCTCTGTTGTTTGGCTTCATCTAACACCTCCACAACACATACTGTATCTCACATGTTAAAGTTTTGCTCTCACTAATGATATTGCTCACTTCCACGCTGCATTGTTTCTTCTTGTCAAATTAAAATCAACATACATAATTTACAGGACTCTCTTTTTGTGTAACTGCCTGAGCTGTTTTGTGCTGGTGGAAATTGGGATTTAGCTTGGATTGTAAAAGTACAGCACAAGTCTTCACCATTTAAACTTCACTAACTATGTTGAGAATCCATAAATCATTAATGTAATCTTTCATGCAAAAATGCTGTTTTCTGCTTCTCAAATATGGAGATTTCCTGCTTTCTGTTATGTTTCATATTAAACTGAATATCTTTGGGTTTTGGACCGACAAAACAAGACATCCCCTTGGACTTTGAGAAACACGAATGGACATTCTTCTTTATTTTCTGACATTTTATGTACCAAACGATTAATCGAGGAACTAATCGACAGATTATTCGATAATGAAAATAATCGTTTGCTCCCTATAATCTAACATCATGGCTTCTGTTCTGCTGTCCTTGGGGTCTCGGCAGTTTATTTCCCTGGCCAGTAATCATGTCATGGTGATTTAGCCCATAGATTCCCAAACTGATTCATGTCTTTCAGTATAACATTGAGTGATGATGATGATGATGATGATGGTGATGGTGATACTTTATTGTAAGATCAAGTCTGACATTTTTCTTGCATCACAGCAGCTCCATTAGCAACATCCACAAAGGCAAACATTGAAGACAAGACAAGGATGCTTACATTTAGTGATCCTATTTCAGTTCAATCAGCAGGCAGGCGATGACTCAGCGTTAATGCTGAGCTTGTACCATTAACACTCTGTGGCTGCTGACAGTTCACACAAAAGAAGACAGTGTTGAGACATTCATTACCTTGTTTTTTTTGTGCCTGAGACAATCTTGTAATGGACTTGACTGAGAGTTGTGACAGAGTCTGACACTACAACTTACAAAGTGTCAAATGCTGGGAAAAGTTGTCGTTAGTTATCAAGAGATGATACTTTTTTTTTTGTTCCTAGTGCTACATACGTATATTACAATTCAAAGCTGGTTGGGGGACATGCTGCTAGTTTTTCCAGCCCTGAGCAGGTAACAAAACAAACTACATGTTGGATGCTAAAAATATTCGGCTCCATGTTGTGTCCCTTTTGTCCTCCACATCCTCTGCTCCTCCCGCTGCACCCTGGGTAAATACAACCATGATAGCGACTGTGCTTTGACGTTAAACATTGACCAACCGCGTATGAAAGGAGGCAGAGGTGACGTATTCAGGCAGAAATATTTTTTCCTGTCTTTGATGGTGCATTAACACACTGTTAACCACTGAAGCAGATGATAACATAAACATCCAAGATAAAGAGAGGGAGGAGAGGGTGGAGGTTCTCGCTGTGACGCTTGTCAGGAGTTTTGTGGGAGTAGTGTGGGTGTGTAGATTTGTAGGTTTATATTGCTGCAGATACATTTGGGAAAGTCTACATTTTTCAAAAGAAAAAAAAAGTTACATTTCATATAATTCCAGGCAATAAAGTGATAGTAAAGGTTATATAGATGTACATTGGAAACTGAAATGAAAGTCATTTACCATTTAACGGATACATTCCTCACCATATATTGTAAGACAAACACATGTTTGTATGTGCTGAGTGAACACTCAATGACTGGATAAGCATGGCAGTAATTACAGTTATCTGCACTCTTCTTCTCTCTTTTCTGCTCTCTCCATCACACTTCCCCTCGCAGCAGGCTTTCACTCTCGCTGTGACCGAGATATAACCTCGGCTCTCTCAATTCCCTTGTCTCTACACTATGCTTTCATTAAATGAGCTCAATTTTGATGGATAAAATGTAAGGCAATGTGTTCGTGTTGATTAGCAAGTGCTGATGCTGATATTAACAGGCGTAAAAAGTGGATTTTATAAAATACAATGTAATTAAATCCTGATACGATGAGATATCCAAGACCCCAAAAACTGAATTTACATTTAGTAGACCCAGAACTAGCCAGATCTGGGTCAGTATTGTTCATTAAACGTCATGGATCAGGATGGTATTTAGTTCCAATATTTCACTATTTTTGTTCAGTATTTTAATGATCACAACTCATTATTTGCTTCTTGCTTATTTTTTTCCTACTGTTAATGTTATTTAAAATGCGCTCAGGATGTGTAAATTGGCCGGGCTCTAATGCACCAGGATGATGAGATTACATCAGCTCAGCTCTGGTAAACAGGGATTTGTTGCTGGTTGTGATCTGAGAGATCTCACATTTAAATTCTCTCTCTCCTCGTCCAGCGTGGCCGGCGGTGAACTCTTCGACTTCCTGGCAGAGAAGGAGTCGCTAAGCGAGGAGGAAGCCACGCAGTTCCTCAAGCAGATCCTGGATGGAGTCTTCTACCTGCACGCCAAACAAATCGCTCACTTTGACCTTAAGGTACTACAGCAACTAAAGACAGACAGCATCATCATCACACATTCCAAGCAGGAGTACAGCAGGCTTTTGAGATGTTGTCCATTTCATCAGCTAGTACTGTGCACATTGAGAACATACTATAAACGTAAGCTGTGTCCTAATTCTACACTACCTACTAATGCTAAGCAGGTTTTGAGTATGTAGTTGGTACATTGGCATTGAAAACAAAGTCAAAACTAAAAGAACTTAAAGCTGAAATGAGCTGTCAAATTGAATGACACCTATTTTGAGAGTTTTCAAGTGATTAGTCAAAATGACAGCCAAAACAGAATTTGTGCAATTTTAGAGAAGAAGAGATCCTCTCTTGTGGTGATTGTGAGATTTCCATGAAAACACTTAGGACACAGAAGCTGCTGACAGCGGCTTGTTCAAGGTCATGTTACATTTAGACAACACAGTTGGAAATTTTCTTTGAAAAGACAAAGAACCCCATAATTTCTTCCTCTTATCAGAGGGCACAGTAAAGTGTGGACTGTTGCTCAGCCCCCCCTGGAGTAATGTGCATCCATTTTCCAAAATGCCAGCTCACTGGAGAAGTGGATTTGCAGCACTATGTGATTCTTCTTCTTTTGTTTTGCATCAGCTGGCCTTTTTTGGAATTCTCCATTTTATATCCGTTTCTATTTGTATCTTTGTTTTTTGAGCCAATGCACCTGAAGCTAATTACCATGACTAATCAGTTTTGGCACATTTTTTAATATGGAGTATGTGTAGTTTAATCTCCTGAGGGGAAAAAAGATTAAAGGTCATAGTGTAGTCCCAGTACAGTGCAGTGCAGTACGTGAGTTCTTTACTTAAATCTCAGTCAATATCATTGATCGGTTGGCCCATTTCGGCTGCACATGGCGTCTTTAGAATAAACTGTCCAGACCGACTCTTCCACTTACAGAACAATCTTCACAAATGATCCATCAGAGTTCAGGACATTCGGCCTCCAGGTTTGAAGAAAATAATTAGCCCTGTGCCCAGCCAGCCTACTTGTGATCAATGCTAGAGCTTTTACAAACCTACTGCAGCCTCCGCTTCGCATATCAGCCTCTGTTATTCACGGTCAGCCAGCGGCTCAGATTAAGACTTAATTTGTTTAGTTGAATTACTTTCTGCAACTGCGCAGTATTCCACTTATGTTCACCCATATTCTGATAACATCTTGTTTTGTGTTTGACCTAAAATGTTGTCAATTTTAGGTCAAAGCTATTTCTGTGGCATTTTCTGTGGATATTGTGCAGCCATAAGCGTACCATGACAGCAGTAGTAGACATTCAGGGTCAGAAATAAAAGCAACAAATGAATTTACAAAGACTGCAACTAATTATTATTTTCATTATGGATTCATCTGATGATATTTATATATTATTATATCAACAGATTTATTCTTTGGTTTGTAAAAATTCTTAAAATAGTAGAAATGCTTATGAAATGTTCTAGCATGAAGAAATAACAAACGATTATCAAAGTAATTAACAATACATGTTCTGTCAATTGTGATTAATTGTTCCAGCTCTACTTGTATGAACTTTAGCAGCTTTTTACAGTTTCATTTATGACAAAAAAAATCATAGTTTATAAGCTCTTCACATGTTTTGTAAAGCAACTTAAGCTGTAACTTAAAGTATAATATATAATTACATTCTCTGAGATGTTGAGGAGTAGAAGTAAAAAGTGCCATGAAAAGAAAATACACAAGTACAAGTAGCTCAATTTTGTACTTTTGAGTACTTGGCTGATTGTATTTTCTCAGCGCCTCCTGTTGCCTTTGCTGCCCACAGCCAATCTGTTCTATCCTCACCAGACAAAATCCTCAAGCTTGGCTCATCGTCGAGCTGAAAGGATGGAGGGATGATGGCTTCGTGTAAAAAGAGGCATTATCTTTTAGGAATGTCCGTCTTCCGTTGTCTGGCTTTGCTCAAAGCACATCTTTGCCTTCCCTTCCTTTCTCCCACTCCCTCGAGGTTTTTACTCGTGTTTTGCATGGGATTTCCATGGCTGATGAGCCTCCTTCCTGCAAGCCTGTTACTGGTTCTGTGTCCGACTCTGCTGCTCGCACCCTTATTCCCACCTAATTTGTGTCCTACACTGATAAATTAGGGGAGCGTTTTTCAACATTCATCCTCTGTGAGCAACGTAATTGTTCCTCATTGAAATCACGATGCACAGTTGGCTACATGCTAATAACGGCTTAAAAAGAAAGTCTTTATAAAAATGTCAAATGTGTCACTCCATCTCTCCCTGCTTTCGTGTGTCCTCTTTTTAACTGCCTCTCTTTCTGTCTTTCTAGCCAGAGAACATCATGCTACTGAGCCGCTCAGTGCCTCACCCGCGCATCAAGCTCATTGACTTCGGCCTGGCCCACAAGATAGATTTTGGCAATGATTTTAAAAACATTTTTGGAACTCCAGAATTTGTAGGTCAGTATCTCTTTGTTTGTGTTATCGTTGAAGAATTGCGATCCTTTCTTATTTTTCTTGTTCTGCATCTAGTTTAAACAGATTCTGCTCTGATGAGTTTGTGCAAATATACCATCCTTTCTCTACTTTACTACACACACTCTCTGCACCACCCTGTTTTCCTGACTTTAATCCCAGGGGTTGCATATTGTGAGAGCAGGTGCCAAATGTGCCATAGGGACTAAGTGAAAGAGACCTGATAATAGCCTGGAGATTATTGGAACGGCTCATTCTTGCCAACACAAACACACACACTAATAGACACATCAGTGGCATTGTCCCATCTCACTCACCTACCCCCTTTTGCCCGGGGCGGCTGCCAACAATCCCTCCCCGATGCTAGTGCCCACTACCAGCATCATTCAGGCCACAAACATAGTCTGTTCCCAGCAGTCAAATGGTCTAAATAAAGATCAAGTGGCAGAAAGCCAAAATTATGAGTCTGATGGTTGATGCTGGAAAACGGGCCTTGACGTTCTGAAATTCCCGCCACGGTATGCTAAAATACTTTAAGCCTTTAGCGCAGACTTTTGGTAAAATAATATACATTACAAATAAACATCCATAAATCCACTAAATAAATCCATGGTTCTGATGGTTCCTTGGAATCCTTGAAAGGCCTTGAAAGTTTTTCAAAATAACGTAAATAGACAGGGGTCATGTAACGTGCTTGACTATGCTCTTAAACTTGTATAAAAGTCTCTGTCTTTATCGCTCAACTGTCTGTGAGCATCGTAAAGCCTGCTAGTGCTCAGTATAAAGATTCTCAGCGTTGTAACTGTAGTTAAACTTGATCAGTGTCTCCGATTATGCCGTGTTGGGTCCTTGAATTTGAAGGAATTAGGCCTGGAAAGTCCTTTAATTTGATGTATAAAGTGGTGTCAGAAACCCGGAACCAGCCTCTCCTTAAGAATCATCATGTTTATAAGTTTTCTACATTGTCAAAGTAATCCAGTTACAGTCTGTGCATCCATGGGTACATTGCAAACATGAATGGGAAATATAAACACATCAAGGTAAAAGAAATGTGGCTCAAGTTGCAGCCCACAGCTAAACGACTCCATGGCAACATTATACTTCCTGTTTACATTCCCAACATGTTAATCCCCTGAATAGAGGACAAAGACTAATTGGAGTAATAAAATCCATTAATATTAACTAAATATAAAACTAAATGTTAGTGTAATGTTGTCTTTATTCTGTCTAAGGGGGGGGGCTGCATCCTCCCTCCTACTATGTTCCTGTTTCATAACAAACCTGTTTTGTTTTAATTTGATTAAAAATGAATGTACTGATTCATCTTCAATTACGGTATTCACACATCTGAAGACGTGACAAGAGAAAAAAAGAAGAGAAATAATCACAGTTCTAGCGGAAACAAACAGAGGCTCATAAAACACCTCTGAAGAAACAAAGAGAATCAGGATGTGATAACAAGCTCAAACAAGGACAAGAAGGAATGAAGAAAAGGAGTAAATGAATCTGCAATGGGAAATATATAATCTAAGAAAATCAAAGATAAAGTGTGTGTGTGTGTGTGTGACCTGAATTTTAATAATCTTCTGTTGTGTATTTGCCTAACAGCTCCAGAAGTAGTCAACTATGAACCTTTGGGCCTGGAGGCAGACATGTGGTAAGTAAACAAAAACTCAATCTGCTCCACAATGAGCATTATGTACGTGCTGTTTGAAATCATTATTTCTGAAGAACATCTGCTGTTAAGTAAATGTATGTTTTGCATGATGCACTGCTGTCAAAACGCACAACCATTTTCTCTGTCTTTCTCCCTGCCTCTCCAGGAGTGTTGGTGTGATAACCTACATCCTGTAAGTATCTGAAACGGTGACGATGGAAACATGTATGAATTGTAAACATGCAGGGTTTTTACAACGGCCACTTTTACCCTTTTGTGTTCATATTTCATACAAACCCCAGGGCGTCGTCACTCAACAAACACAACAGTAATGCAGAATGTGGAGAGCTTACTGACTGCTCTTTGACCTCTCTGTCGCTGAACTCGCTGCGCCACTCAGCAGTCACAAGCGCTGTTTGTCGTGAATAATGTAACAGCCTGCAGCAGAGACCGCCGAGCATATTGAAACTGCATTTTGAGTGCACTCGAGTGTGATATTGTTTCAGCAGCTGTGTGAACGTTATGTGATCAGACTGATATTAGCTTCTTATTAAATATCCATTATCAGTGACTTGTCATTGACCACATTCTCTGTGATATAAGTTAAACAATAACAGTGTTTTTCCCACCTGGGGTCAGTGGTATAGCACATTTAGTCTTACTGTACTTAAGTATTTTAAGATGCTCTTATGCTGCTTTTATATTATGTTTTGGGGTTTCTTTGCCTTGATTGGATAGCCCGGTTCTGCTCGAGGTTTCTACCCGTTAAAGTTTTTCCTTACCACTGTCGCACTGGTTGCTCATGGGGGAATGTTCTGTTGGGTGCAGTTTAGACCTGCGCTTAATGAGAAATGTCTTGAGCCAACTGCTATGATTTGACGCTATAAAAAATAAAAAATAAAAATTGCCTTGACTTGGCTTCAGCCAAAGATGGACAGGGGAGAGCGAGGGAAACCCGAGCTCAGCAGTATATACACAAATTAAAGCTCCACCTTTACCTGCTGCAACATTAAAGTGATATAGACATTAGTACATCCATGATTATAATATAATATATATTATCTGCAAATGGGCCATTCTGCATCATGATTAAAAAATTCACACAATAAAAGATTTATAAGGCTAGGTTTTTTTTTACACTGAACCTTATTTTCACCAGGACTTTATACCCCCGCACATCCAAAGGTTGTTACATTTCCTGCTGCAAACGTTGATGTGATGTTGACAGCTTAGAAAATGCTCCCTGTAATTGAAAATGAAGAGATGAATATGTAACATGTAAATGCTGTCCATCACACTTACTTAAAAACATATGTGGTTAAAGCGTTTGAGCTGCAAAGGGCTTTTTTTCTTTTAAAAACCTGATTTAAATACAGATTTGTATTTTTTTGTTTAATCTAATTTTAACCAATTTATTTTATTTTTTACATTCAAAATAAATTCTCAGATTTGTTTTTAAAGAAAAAGCTCTAAAAACAGCAATGTCTCGACCGCTACAGGCTAATGTACTGTAGCTAGCTAACTGGCTGTGGACTGGTCAGTGTTCTTTGATCTTCTCGGCCCACCCGTTGAAGAGGATGTGACCTCAGTCCTGCTGTCATAATAAGTGATGTTAAAATGTTTCACCTGTATGGCTACCTCGGTCAACCATCAATTAATCAATTGATCTTTAAAAACAACCAACACTTCTACAGCAGCTTCATCTTCTTCAGCCAAGGGCTTTCATTGAACAAGCGAGTGTTCTTGAAACAGCCGCTGCAGACATGTCGGTACAGTTTAATTCAACAGCGAGAGAAAAGTTCATGCCCTCGGCGGCTCACAGATCAACTGCTGTTGGCTCTCGACAATGCTTTCCTTCTCTCTTTATACCCAGATACAAGGTTTTCTGAGCTTCCCACACATCTTTTATCCTTCAGAGCGACACCTACACGAAGCACAAACACATAATGTGTGCACAAACCTGCACTTTAGGTGCTTTTGCCCACACAAACATGTAGAGAGCCCTCACCCAATTACAGTGAGATAAATAAAGGATGAAAGTATTATTTCATTATTACAAAATAAGCTGCAAACATTACACGCTTCATTTTAAAAAGGGTAATATTAGCTTGTTTTATTTTGTCTCTACATTACATGAAGCATCCATACATACTGTACACTTACACACGCGATCCTTGTTCCTGCTGTCCACCCACACAGCTGTCACAGCTCTGCCTGGCACGGTAAAAAATAGATCGCTCCCTGCCTATAACAGTGAGCTGCACTTACTGCTCATCTCCTATTTAAAAAAGATAATAAGAAAAAAAAGATGGCTGGGAATAATTCAATAAACCATTTGGGGTGATTTTAAGGAGCATCTACAACCTCTTAATGGGAGTATTCTGCATGAGTGATGACCCGATGGCTACGCTGTAATGAAAGCTGCACAAAAAGCTCCATTAGTCGCTAAAGATACTACGGTTTCCATTTTTAAAGGTTTTGAAAGACTTCCTTTGTCTAAGATAATGTAACCTGAAATCATCTGGGTGAATCAGCCGGTGTTCTGCTCTGCTGGAGCTCTAAGTTGTGGTTCAACTTCTTAAGGACAAATTGTGCACAGTGCATCTTTAAGTGTCATTTTGGAAGCATTTTTGCAAATGAAATGTTCTACAGCATCCCGACTTAACACTTTCCTGCTGATTTTGCCTCCTGGCTCGCTGAAGAATTGCCTTAATTACTAGTTTGTTGTGAGCAGCTGCACCTTAAACAGTCAGTAAATTCATATATTTCCACTCAACTTAAGCTTGACCCCCGCACCACCTCCATGTCTTTCCCAGCTGGCGTGTTAATTAGCGGCTGGTGCTGACTAGCTGGAGAGGTTTCAGTGGAGGAGGGACGGCCAGGGTTTGTCACGCACTGGTGTTTGGTTTAACTGCCTGAGCTCTAAGAGACCTCATCTACATGCATGACCGCTGAGCCCTGTGTGTGCTGTACTGTGTCTGCGTTCGTCCATTAAAACATGCTTTCGGTGCGCACATTGTCCCATAAAATTCCTTGCATATTCATTGTAACAGAGAGCCGTCCCAGCTGGCTTTCCTGTGATGGTGTTTGTCTAACACAGCAAATACTTCAGTTTGATAGCGAGGCTTGACTAATGAGTCATCATTAGCTGCTACGCGGAGCTGTAATCATATTCCCCACATAGACGAGTAGTTAGGTCTCAGTTTCGGGTTTCGAGAGCTGAAGCTAATCAGCCGCTGGTGAGTTCAGTGTTTGAATGGAAATCCAAAGTATTTCCTTTGATTACAAGTTAGATGACGGTAAGCAGGGCTGTTGTTAAAGTAGATTAGAGGTTCTGAAGTTGTTGAGTTGATTAAAACATGCAGTCTAAAAGAAATTCAGATTATCTTGTTATATTTTCCTCCCAGCTGTTTGACTGTATTGTCTTTAGAGCTGTCACAAAATTAAATGTGCACAGTTCAGCCAAAGTAATTCACAATGGTGATATCTGTAGAACATTTGTGGGGGGGAAAGGATACCAGTCAAGTTCATCTTTTACTTTGTTCATTGGGTTTTATCTCTCTTTTTTGCAATTTAATTTGTGTGTCGGGGAGGGAAACGAAGCAAGAACGGAAATAAACAAATGATTTAAGAGGCGCTAGATTATTGGCACTATATTATATGTATATTATTAACATGATATCAATGTTTTTTAAAGATTGACATCACTCATATCGTTAATACCTGTATATCCCGACACACCTAATTGTCACCTCTAACCTTGTTGTTGACCTCTG
This sequence comes from Cottoperca gobio, assembly GCF_900634415.1. Lineage (NCBI taxonomy): Eukaryota > Metazoa > Chordata > Actinopteri > Perciformes > Bovichtidae > Cottoperca > Cottoperca gobio. The sequence continues at coordinate 22,961,645 of NC_041363.1, read as the reverse complement.
TCCCTGCCGTGCAGTCTGAGTGGTGCGTCTCCCTTCCTGGGTGACAACAAGCAGGAGACTCTGGCCAACGTGTCGGCCGTCGACTACACGTTCGACGAGGAGTTCTTCAGCAGCACCAGCGTCCTGGCCAAAGACTTCATAGCAAGGCTCCTTGTCAAAGACCCCAAGTATGTACGATCCCTCTTTCTGATATTGAAGACGGGGGTTATGATGCTGTCATGTACCTGCTCTCTATAGTAACAGCTCAGCATGAGCTGGATGAAAAAAAAATCCATTTGTTTCCAAAAGAGTGAACTAGAGTCAATTAATGATTAATATTCATGATTTATTAATTTTCTATGAATCGTTAATTCTATCAAATGTGACAAAAGTGAAAAATGGCCGTCATTTTTCCCACATTCCAGGTTGAAGTCTTAAAATCGTTTCTTTTGTCCAGAGAATATCTGGCCTCTCTGCTGGACGACTTCCGTTAGAAAACATTGAAACTTTGCATGTATTTCCTTTGCAAACACCCAACGCATTGACCACAAAGGCCCTCATCAGCTCTGCTCACGCTCTCTTTATGGTTTTTTAGGAAAATATTTTGAGATTCGGATTCCAATAACAAATATTTTACATTTATTCAAATACATTTTCCAATGTTTGTTCATCATATAAGTTCATCTTTCTGAATGCATCTGGAAAAAGAGTGTCAACTAAGGACTTCAAATTAGAAAGGCAGTAGCTAGAATTTTAAAATAATGCAGCATTATAAATAAAATGTTCTATCTTATCTCCAACTCTATATAATGTCTTCAATAGTTTACTTTAAAGGAAATCATTCTAAATATTTGATTGATCTTTCTTTTCTTTTTTTATCCTAAAAAGCTGACAAGATAAGTAAATATATGCCCTCTGCAGATACTCCAAATACAACTATCTTGTCACGATATGGTACCTAAAACTGTGAACGTCTCACCGAGTTCCTCCAGCAACAACTGAATGCCTGCAGACAGTGAATGCCTCCAACACTCTTACACTCTCTCCTGATTCTTCAGAACAATGGAGTGAGCGCGAGGGTGGCGAGCAGCGGTGAATAATCATTTCATTTAGACGGGATGAAGTGAGAAAAGACCCGGGTTGCTTTAAACAGACAGTGGGCGTAAAGAGGAGACTGACTTTACAAACTTCCACTAATGGTGCTTTCAGAAGTCCCCCGACCGAGTGCATCCACACGTAGCGGCTTTTAATTGATCTACACGGAGGGCAGACATGGATCCACTCGGCTGGCAGGAAGATTAATGAAGGTTCCCTTGAAGAAGACACACTCTGATAAGGTTGACTATGACACTGGACTGCAGCAGCACACTCACTGCAACTACACTGTCACCACTTGAAGTTCACCGTTAGGTTTGTGGGGTTTCACTTGGACTCGCACAGAATAACCTGATATAGAAACAGGGATGTGATATTGAACAGACGTCGACAGCAGGAAGTGGTGTGTGCACCTGACCGCACCAGTTTCCCTAAAGGACATGTCGGTTTACGTTGAACAAACTGAAACCTTTTCAAAACAATGCCTTCGTTATTTTCATTGTCAGTTTACAGCTGTTAAATAAGGGATGTGGCCGTGAGGGATTAAGAGAAGCCAGTTAGACCGCTTGGCTTTTATTGTTTTATTGTTAAAGTTAATTAATATACTTTCTGTGTGGAAGGAGTGTTAACTTCATGTTTTGAGTTAGAGAAGCTTAATAATTAAATGCACATCACGTGGGTGCAAGGCTATCAGAAAAACAGCATCCAAACGTTTTTACTTTGTATCTCAGGATTTGATTTAGATTCAGAATCGATCCTGGACTCGATACATACGGGGCTAGTTTCAGAGTACAGTGTGTAAAAGATTATGGAGTTTTTATGTTTGAAGAAGTTATATTAACTGATTGCAATAATAACTTAAGACAACAGGTAACATTTATTTATGCTAAATGTGCACAAATAAACACTTTTTACTAAAAGATTTTCAGTATTTCTCAATTCTGTCAAATTATTGAATTATTAGTTCAAATTATGCAAATATATTAAAATGCTGCCTGTTACATAAATACATTTGGTAGGCTTAGGCTAGCTGCCTTTTCTATTTCTCAGAAACACTTAAAAAATATGCTGTATGTAAACAAAATAACACTGTAAAACTGGTATTTATAAAGATGCTTGACACAACTTTGACTTTGGATTACTGTCCATCAATCTTTGGAAGTCACGTAAATTGTTCCCTTTTCACTCTGATGTCTCGGTATCCTGTTTGACATGTTGTTTAGGAGAAGTGTGAAGAGTTTCAAGTAGGAAATGAGATGTTTTAGATCAACAAAGGTCAATATAGAAAAACAATATTAGGTGATCACATTATTTTGAATGGGGATGAGTTCCAGTACGAACAAATAAATGAATAATCCAATCATATAATAAGAATAATATAGCATCCAATAGTTTTAATTTGTAGAATCTTGTTTGTTTGTATGATCAGAACCTATTCAAATAGTTTTTTTAAACCTAAAACTATTCAGTTAACGATGATGGAAATAAGCAAATCCTCATTTTAGAAGCTGGAAAAAGTGATTTTTTTTCTTCTCATTTTTGCTTTAAAGATGACCTAAAATATTACTCTCAACTCTATATTGTATACATTTCTCCCGTAGTGCTGTGACAAAATAACATTTTAAAGACGCAGTTGGCTGTGTTGGTGAGGCATTGTTGTTTACACAGTTTAATTTTATAGATCCATGAGTTTGATGGCTTAATAGACGCAGAAACACCGGCTTGGCCGGATGACTGTGCGCTTCTCTGCCAGAGTCTGTCGTCGAGCATTTGGCCTTATTAAAATAAATGAGGGGGCTGTATTTTTTCACACAGTGCTAATGTTGATCTGAAGTCACACTACTTAATACAAAACACAGCTTTCATGGGCTGATGAATATGCATGCATCAGTTAAATATGTATTTTTACAGATATAATTGACAGAAAGAAGATTTAAAACCAGGATTGCTTCCGGTGTCCCTGACGACCAGTAGTACTCTAAGGCGGGGAAAATAAATAATGTTTAAGAGAAATAAATCTACCCTGATCCATGTGTGGGATGTGGCATAACAAAAATCAATAGCAGTTACTTTTGACACAATGATTGTGTGTCAAGACACCTTGAGAAAGGCAAGAGTGGAGACTTTTTAGTATCCACGAGCCCATATTTATTAAAGGCTTTATTTATTTCTAACCACCCACTTGTGTGCCTGGATTTGTTATTCTTTATGCCACATGCCACCGTGAATAAGGGCATGTTTTGTTCTTCTTGAATAAATAGATTCCTTTATAGTTTGGTTGAAAGTGACTCATTGCTGTGAGCATTAAATGAAATCACTGGATTAGATCGTTAACTATCATCTGCAAAATATCTAACCTTAACTTTGTATACCTTTTCTGTCCACAGAAAGAGAATGACCATTCAGGACAGCCTCCAGCACCCCTGGATCAAGGTTGGACTCTTTTCTATAGCTGACAGATGGCATCGCAATTTCTTTTTAAGACATTTGTAATTCTTTCCTTTTTCATTTTGTGGCAGTAGTTGATATTTGAAATGTCTTGTTTGTAAGCTGAATGTTGCCAAGCCTCAACTGACTGATTCCTGCACCAAATCTATCTTGCCAAGAATATTCTCATAAACTTTTTTCTATCAATACATGTGTTGTGTTTTTGGAATCAGCCAAAAGACACTCAACAAGCACTGAGCAGGAAGGAGTCGGCTGTCAACATGGAGAAGTTCAAGAAGTTTGCGGCTCGAAGGAAATGGAAAGTAAGTGCTTTTCTCTTGAGTTTTTGAGGTTTGTTTACACACCCAAACTTAACTCTAGGGAAGAAAATGTGCCACGGAGCTCATCACATCCCCAAAATACTTGCCTAAAAACCCTCGTCAGACGTTGTACTGCTGCAGCCTCGCCATAACCATCAGATTTACTGCCGGTGCTGCTTTAGTGCTCGTCTACTTGTCTGTTTCGGTTCGTCACGGCTGACCCAGCGTTGCTTCTTAGCCTGCAAGAAATACTTGGAATATCTGTCTGTGGCGGTTTGGCGGTGCTGTCATGTCATGTCTCCGTCTTCACGCTCGAGTCTGGCACACTGGAGGCTTCGGACTTTTCAGTAACCTTGATTTGAATTTACAGTATTTATCTCCACATGTGAAACCGACCGCAAAACATGACAAAGCAGAGACGTATTCATACAGTTTGTAAAAGTGAGATTTAAAAAGTGTCGGGATTCTGAAATGTCTCACCATACTGACAAGAGAAATAATCAAATCCAGCTGTAATCAAAGCCAGATTCTGTTGATGTTAAGTTTAAAAGACTGCAAATGAAGTCCAATTCAAAACTAGGTGTAATAACATCTGTACACATCAAGATGTTTGTAACTTTGCTGGTTTACGTCCATTTTTAAAAGGACAAACACCGATTGCAAGGTATCGTTAACGTCAGCTCTGAAATAAATGACAATATGATCCCTCGCACAGATTAACACTGAACTCAAAAAGGCAAATAAGACTAGGGGAATGCATTTTAGATTGCCTTTATATAAAACAAGTTTGGATTTATATCTGGAGCCATTAGACATGTTTGGATTATAATAATAATGTTCCTTTTTGTTATGGACCTTCGTGGTGTTTGTTTGTTGTTGGCCAGTTACAGACTGGCCCCTGCCATTAAGCCTTGTGTGTTTCAGCTCTTTTCTTACACCATCATATTTGTACATGTGTGGATGCAGGTTTTGTGTTTGCAAACAGGCTTGCCTCACCGGACTCCATCAGGAACAAATAAAGTTGTGCACCAACTCTGTAGCTCAATATCCAATTTACCAATGCATAGCCGGATAAACAATATGAATCACAAAGAGTTAAAGTAACTGATGGGAATTCGTAAAGAGCAGAAAATTGTGCTGACTTGACATTAACTTCTTCTAGTTCTACTCATACATGAATCGCCATTCTTCTTCTCTTTCCCAGCAATCCGTCCGACTGATCTCCTTATGCAACCGCCTGTCCCGCTCTTTCCTGTCAAGAAGCAACATGAGTGTGGCGCGCAGTGACGACACATTGGTAAGACCTGGAGATCTGCTTCTGTTTTGTGCTTTGACTGGCAGCCATAATATCTGAAGACGTACAAAAAGGCTTTAAACAGGACAGGAAGCAAAGATCTTGATCCAAATTCATTAAGTTAATTGGGTTTGCATCTATTAACAGCATCAAGGCTTCAAATTGCACTTGAGTACAACATCTACAACAGAAAAAGATCCTTACTTTTATCACTGCAGTCCTCTCCTATCTTTAATACAAACCAAATAAACGTAATTGACAGGAGACTGGAAGCTTAATGACTTTCAGATTGCTTTTATTGAAGTGCATTTTATTAGTAGGACCCCGGGCTCTCGGTTACAGCGCTGGTATTTCTAACTCGAGAATCTTGAGCTCCTACGTGTAATTGATCTGTTCCTCGTTACCCACACAGTGCCGCAGGTCAGGTGTTTGTAGAATTGTTGGAATTTCACTGTGTTGGTGACCTTAAAACCAGGTTGCGCTTATAGGAATGTGAGGGGGAAACCCGTGTATATCAACAAGGCCGTGTGATACACAAGAAAGCTTTTATGTTTTGTGTGTACCTATACGTTGATACGGAAAAGCCTGTGAGATGTAAACACTGCAGCCTGAATGAGGCTTAATCATTTACAAAACATTGCCAGCAGGCCAAGGCCAGGCCTGTTTCCTCATCAAATGATTACGCAGCAACTTCCTCATGTCACAGGTGAGCTGGTAGGTAGATGTAAGCGCCCCCTGTAGTCCACAAACAGCACTGCAGCAGCTTTCTCATAGATTTTTTGTCTTTGTTGGCTGAGCAGCTCCAGGGTTTTTACTCCATTTCCTTTACATTTTTGTTCTCCTTTTCAAAACTTATAAGTGAATACTTTAATTATAGATGCATCGAATACATTTTTGATTCATTGTTTGTCTGTAAAATGTGTCAAAGTAGAGTTAGAAGTGTCATCATCAAGTCTTCTTTTCCTGAAAACCTCAATGTTCCTCAACATAGAAACAGGAGTCACCTGGATAATTGAACCATGTATTTCAATCCGTTTGGTATGGATAATGGCTCGAAATACTACAATACCCATGAGCCTCGCTGCTGTTGCTATGGAGAAAAAGCCAATCGGAGGAAGGAGACATGTCGAATGAACTTGAGAGGAAATAATCTCATGTTGCAAATTGCAGTTTGTATGTTGCCAATTTGGTGAAACTGGACGCAAAACTGAAAAAAATGTTAAAAAAAAAATCAAAACACAATCCGTGATTAGTTGGTATTTCAAATGTGGCTCAACTAATTCAGGCAGAAATAAAGATAAAATGATAAATGATTTGGACGACAAATCCTTCTGTCAATTCACTAATCCATTAATCTGCTTATCTTTGCCACGCAAATGAATAGTGAGAGAAACTCAGAGAAACTGTGGGTTAGGACATTTTTTGGAAAGTAGCCTGCCAAGGTAACAAGATTATAAGGTTTAGTCACCTTTACAAAACACCTTAAAATAACTTTTTGAGGGACAAAAGAGCCTGACTCATTCCTACTGCCAACCTTATTTTTCTCAGTCTGTCTGAGACCACATCTTTATTTTTCCGGATACCAACCTCCGTCCTTCCTCCTTTTAAGACGGAAAGACAGTTTCTTCTTTATTTTGGAGAAGTTCTTAAGTAGAGGCCGACTCTGGAAATATCACCCATCAAAAAGAAAATAATGTAGATTGGTAAAACCTGCCATCCATGAAATGCAATTTTCAGAAGGTAAAAATCCCAAAGGAGCGTGTTGACAGCCAAACCCCAGCAGGCGGTTTGCTGCTCGTACGCGTTTGTGTTGTTTGCAGCTCCTCTGAGGTGGTTTAGTCGTGGCTCCCCCAGCAGGGAGGTTATGTTGAGGAATGTAGCTGGACTGTCACACTTGGCAGAACAAACGCCACATCAGCCTTGCCTCCCTCCTCGCCTCCCTCCTCACCTCACTGCCTTTCTCCTCGTCTCTTTGTGCAGCAGAGCGTCACAGCTGATTTCCGTGTCCACCAGCTGACTCGAGGTTATTGGGTCACATGTCACAGGAAGAAAAAGAAAAATGTTGATATATTTTTAACCTGAACTGCAGATGCAAAAGAAAAGTCTTGTTTGTTTCTGTGTGTTTTCATTCATGGGGAAAAAGATGAAAGAGAGACTTGGGGAGGGGGGGGGGGAAGCATGTGATAGAAAGAATTCTCAGGATTAATGTTCACAGGGTTAGATCATCATCCTGTGAACAGTAGAACAGTAACTATCTTTCCCACCCGTTTAGGACGAGGAAGACTCCTTTGTGATGAAAGCCATCATCCATGCCATAAACGACGACAACGTGCCCGGTCTGCAGCACCTGCTCAGCTCCTTGAACAGTTACGACGTCAACCAGCCCAACAAGGTGACTAACGCAGAGATGGTGTACATAAATAGCAATATAACCTGTTTTCTTATTTGTGAGATGTGTGAAATTTATCCTATTCCATTTTTCGATTAAATCCAAACTGGCAACTCTCAGAAAAACAAACTAAACAGAGTTTACGTCCTCATGATTTGAAGGAATGTCTGTAAAAGTATGCAGTGCAGTCCACTTTCCCACAAACACAGACTTCAGTTCAGTGTCGTCACTAAAGCAGCCGATTGGGAAAGGGCCGTGCAACCATTTGTAGTGGTGTCCACACGCTGTACCCTGGAGCAAGTATGATGGCCTCTTTTAGGGAGTGAACATGAACGTTTCCGATCACAAGATCAAGAAGTTAATTTATTGTAGATTGTGTAAAGCAGTGCTTAATTTTAGGGAGAATGTTGAGGCTAAATGTCGACAAATATGGATTGAATCAGAATATTTAAGATAAAAACCTCACATCACAAACTGAAATGATTCCATCTTTCTTTTTTCAATATAGTTGTACTTTTAGACACAACGCTGTTTGGATCACACAAGTCGGAAACAATCCTACGCAGCCACCACTGGAATTTAATTCTACACATATTAAAATACTAATAGTATTAGTGTAGCCTCATCTTTATCTGAAGCTGTGATTAAACACAATGAATAGACTCATGATTTTACTTGCCTGCAGGAAAGTCACAGACTTTCATAGTTGTTGTTGTTGTTGTCCATCTTATTAAAAAAGAAAATAATGTGCAGAGAACAGCTTCTCAGTGTTCACAACCTGATGTTTAGGTGCATAGCCAGACTTAACAACTCCCTCATCTTCATTCTGCTCGCTGTTTCCACTGGAAAGAGGCGGCGTTTGTTGACAGCTGATGGGCGATAGGGGGACATGATGTCATTAAACTCGGTGACGTGTAGAGGAAAAGATAAGATGGGAAGGAAAAGAGGAATGTGAGAATGAGCAATGTGGAGAGGAGGAGGAGAATAACATGACAGTTAGTGGCAGAGCGCTGGAGAGAGGTGTATAAAGAACGTAGAGCGTTGGGCTGTACCGAAAGGTTTGAAGCTTCATTCATAACGTTGACGTACGAAATCTAAATAAACAGCTGCACGGCTTTTATTTTAAGCTGGTCAATTCATTGTGTTTAAACTCGGTATTTCTGAACAGTAGCAGATAGAGATTAGGCTACATGAATATTATTCTATTTGTAGAATTGGATTCCAGCGGTGGCTGCGTACGATTGTTTCAGACACGTTTGATCCAAACATTTCCAATATCTCCAGAGCGTTGTGAAGTCCGAAAGTCAACATTTAGTGACAAAATATGTAAACATTTCCATAAATGACATTTTATAAAACCCCAATAACAAGAGATCTCCCCACACCCACCCTTTTTTTTTTAGGTTGATGTCATAAAATACATACCAGCAGACATTCAAAGCTTCATTCAAAAACTTCAATAAAAGCTTTGAATATAAAAAGAAAAATGACATTTGGTACAGCCCTGATAAAAGATCCAGGGAAAATGACCTTTTCTGGTTCAGATAAAGATCCTCTTGCCATTTTCTTTCATCCTCTCTCCTTTTCTTTTACCTCCGCTCATGTTTCCTTCACTATGAAGATGCCCTAAGACACATAAGACGTCAATTCTGTCTGAACATTTTAAAAACCTGTGGGAGAAATCAGCGCCACCTTTTTAAAGATACACAAACGCATCACGGTTGCATTAAAATGTGTGTGTACATTGCAGCATGGGACTCCTCCCCTCCTGATTGCAGCCGGCTGTGGCAACGTTCAGATCATCGAGGTGCTGATGAGGAAAGGTGCAGAGATCCAGGCCAATGACAAGGTAAAGACTGAAATATGTTTGGTCCAACCAGCTGTGGGTTTTAATAAACAAGACATGCATTAGAGGCGTCGGCGCTGCAGGAATGAAGAAGAATTTGACACACTGTCATTCGGATGAGAGAGAGAGAGAGAGAGAGAGAGAGAGATACTTGATCCTTCCATTAATTCATCCTTCTGTACCAACAGAGCAGCTTCAAAATATGTAAACTACAAACTGTTTTGCAAAACAAATGTGAAAAACTATTTGCATAAATTGAATTGACTTACTTCAGCATTACTGTCACAGTTTTGGCAATAATTCAATATTTTGGTCATTTGACTTTCAGTTGAATCTTATTGTGACAATATGAGTATATAGTGTCGGATTATTTGTAATTGGTAGTGATTTGTTATTATGAAATAACAAAATGATTTATTGAAGTAGTTTTGGACACACTAGAAGTGGGGCAGCAAATAACGATTATTCTCTCAAATAATCGATTGTCAAAATGTATAACGGTGACGTCTTCAATTGTATCCCATACAGTCCGTGGATGCAATGCAAACGTTTATGTTGCACACGTTGTAATATACTGGATACCAACCTGATGGTGTAAAATTGATTTCACCAAATCGCCAAGGGGAGAGGATTGTTCTTCTTTTGTGGTTTTGTTTTGGAAGGTAACAACATGAGGCCTAGTTATTTATTTTAAAACCACGCCTTTAAACATTATGTACCTTTACGTTCCAGAAGTAGCGTCGTCAAAGGTTTGTGTGTTATGTGCAAATTACTGACACATTGTGACCAGATGTCTAGCAGGTTCCGTTTCAAACAGTTACCATCAGCTGACGTTCAACAGCAACAAGTTGGCGAGTGCAGCTAGTTTAACTGACTAACATCCTCAAAACAGCTCTTTGTCAGAAAACATGCTGTGCAGTTTTTTAGAAGGATGTGTTCATATCATCGGGCTGCAGACACATTCCCAGAGAGCTGGATATTTTTTGTAAAGGTCAGCAATAAATCCTGGAATTTCTCTTCTCTCCCGAACCTTCAGAGTGGAGCCAACGCTATCTACTACGCAGCGAGACACGGCCACGTCGAGACCCTGAAATTCCTCCATGAAAAGAAATGCCCTCTGGATATTCAAGATAAGGTAAATCAAGTGCCTCTTTTCCTCTCTCTCAACACACACACATACATACATGCTACTACTCACCACACACTGTTATCTATCAGCAATTACTCACACACTCCCACCCATCGAACCTCTTGAGAAGCATTACTTTGATTCTCCGAAATGCCCAGATACACACACACACACACACGCTCACCACAGTAACCACATGGGGACCAGTTACTTTGGCATTTTATCAGCTTATTTTCTGTTGCTATAGAAACGTGTGTGTGTGTGTGTGTGTGTGTGTGTGTGTGTGTTCTTTTGTGATGCCGACATGGTCTCCATCACAGAGATGGCATGGGCAGACAAAATCCTAAAAGCATTTTTTCTCCAATCATTTTACCAGCGGGTAGCTGGAGGTCACAAACAGGTATGTGTGTGTGACCAATTAGTTGTCTTATGAGAAAGACCTTTTTAACAAGGTGAATCTTTTCTATCTTCTTTATTTAATTCCCCTAATTTAATAGACCTGTCAATGTTTTTTTCCCAACTTAGATCCATTAGATGCTATTTTAAGCCGCGTCTCGGGTGTCTTTTCACATAAGCAGCTTCTCTGCTAACGAGCTTCTTCTCTGACTGGCAGCCATAATGTTAAAGCCGATTGGATCGATTTCTAACGAGTCCGATATCTGCGCACACCGGACGGTTGTTTGAATGGAAGTTATTGGCAAAGTGTCCGACTCAGCGGAAATGGCATGACTAACAGGAAAATCATTTTCCGTTTGAATGTATTTTTCCACATGAAAGTAATTATCGTAAAACCTCCAAGGAAACCTTTTATTTTTATTTTTAACTTGTAGTTTACATAATCACCTTACTGTATATAAGTGCTGATGATTTGTTAATTCTCTGTTGTGTCCTCCAGTCTGGTGAGACTGCTCTTCACGTGGCGGCCCGCTATGGCAACGTGGATGTGGTGAACTACCTGTGCAGCATCCGAGCCAACCCAGACCTGGCTGACAGGGTAAGCACATGCACATTTAGCAAATTATTGTTTTTTTTAGAAGGACCTTTCTTCAGGTTTTTATTATTTTGCATTCTACATTTCCATCTCCAGGAGCAGGAGACCCCGCTGCATTGTGCTTCGTGGCACGGATACTCGCCAGTAGCTCGAGCTCTCTGCCAGGCAGGCTGCCACGTGGATGCAAAGAACCGCGAGGGGGAGAGTCCGCTGCTGACGGCATCTGCTCGGGGCTTTGTGGACATTGTAGAGTGTCTGGTGACGCACAGGGCCGATCTAGAGGCGACTGACAAGGTGATCAGACCGGAACACTTCAACGCAGAGGATTTATTTTTATGTCTGACTCCTAACTTTATTGCAAAGACAACACTGTTTTATTGCAGATTTATTTATTTATTTATTAGAAAGAGAGATAAGTCTAAACAGACATTTTATTCCTTATTCATGTCGGGAATCTGGATGCCTTTAGTGTAGTAGTTTACCTCAGTGTCTGCTCCCGTTTGTTCCAATTATACCCCGAGCATAGATGGAAAGTGAACTACATTAATTCCCAGAAGAGAAACTAGTTTACCTCTGCAAATGGAAAAACTAATTAGAAAAAGACAAGTCGGACAGGTTACAACGAGCCAATGAAAGACAAACAATACAAACACAGTTTCTGACCCCTCTACACCACCATGGGGATCATCAAACCTTTCATATGGATTGCTCTGTGTTTCGTGTCTGCACTATATCTCTGGTCTCCTTTTCATTGTTTTACCATTTTTATTCATATATGATGATATAGGAACCTTTGTCCCCCCTCTCTTTCTACCCTCGTTTCCTGTCGATCTCTCCCCGGTGTGCGTTCTAATAAAGGCAAAAACTGCACCCCAAAGAAATATAAGAAAAGGCTTCATTCCTGCAGTTTACCTAACCTGCTGTTAGTTTCACATGAACCTGAACACAATGTGCTGGGAAGCACTGACATTAAATAATGTGACACTGTGTGTGTGTGTGTGTGTGTGTGTGTGTGTGTGTGTGTGTGTGTGTGTGTGTGTGTGTGTGTGTGTGTGTGTGTGTGTGTGTGTGTGTGTGTGTGTGTGTGTGTGTGTGTGTGTGTGTGTGTGTGTGTAGGACGGACACACAGCCCTCCACCTGGCCGTACGGAGGTGTCAGGTTGAAGTGGTCCGCTGCCTCCTCAGACACCACTGCCACCTGGACCAGCAGGATCGCCATGGCAACACGCCGCTGCACATTGCATGTAAGGACGGAAACCTACCCGTCGTCACAGCGATCTGCAGCGCCAAGGCCAGCCTTGACCTCCCAAACAAGGTGAGGACTGCCCACTGCACCAACGTGGCTAACATATCAGCATTGGTTAAAGGGTCAGTTCGCCAAAGTTTGAAGAGAATTCACTTTAGTGGTATCCAGCCAGGTTTTGAGATTTCCACCTCTAAAAGTAATTACATTACTTACATCTTTAGCAAAACAATTCATTTGGGTTCAGAGTCTTGCTTAATGACAGAAGGGCGGAAGGGCAATGGCCCCTAAATGCCTTTGCTGCAACATATTTGTGTGATTTTATTTTATCACCAGACTTTAAGAGGACAGGTTTTAACTAAGATTCATGTTTGCGATAAAAGTTTCAGACTAAATTAATTTTGGGATTCTATTTGTTTAATCAGATACATTTTCAACAAACATGAATATATCCATATTATAACAATATTACATCAAACACAAGTTTAACACATTTCATTAGGTCACAGGTCAGCATCACTGACTATTATGTCGCCCTGGCTCATTCCACACTTTCATGGTTAAGTTCAATGCAGGAGAAACAATAGTTGAGACCACAGTGTGCTTTTTACTTTCAAATCTTTCCCAAGGAGGCTATGATAGCTGCAGATATATGCCCATGGTTTAGAAATGAGTTGTTTTAACAGTCACATTCTTTTGTTCTGTTAGCTGTTCCATGCAGACTAAACGAGAGCTCATCACAGGCCAAAAAGAGCGATAAATAAACATTGAAAGCAAACACATTAAAGAGATTAAAGGCATTTCTGTAAGTGTACCGGTAAATACACGCAGCCTGAGGACTTTGCTGTGTGATCTTATCTAAACTTGACTGAGCTCATACATTTGGCATTCAATATATTACTTAAAAAACTTCTTTAGGTCTATTTACTGGGAGAGTATTTGAAATTCCGAACTCTGTGAGCATTTCTTGGGCTGGAAGTGGTCTTTATTCTGATATTTGCTGACTAAGCAGCTTTTTTTCTTATCTGGGTGAACTGGTCCTTTAGGGGAGCTCTCACATACCTGGTTTGCATTTGACTAAAGATCCCATCTTGCTTTGCCTCTGCCAGGCACAACTTCCCACATGTTTTGCCTTTTTCACTTTCTATTTTGGCGCCATCCATTTTAATGTATTCTGCAATGGGATCACTCTTGTCCGACAATGGTAGCCCACTCAGCTCTTTGCGCATAAGGAACATATTTTCCGTGAATAGTTCAGGGAAGTGATGTGCATCGGGAGCAGACGGCACTGCCAGAGATGTTTTGATTTATTCATAACTTGGGGGTGGGGGGGGGGGGGGGGGTTTCAAAGCTTATCTAAAGCAGAATATCGCACATTTCTGAGTCTGTGCCTGGATTTGTCTTCACTGTCAGCTGCAGACACTGGGGAGAAAAACGAGGAGGGTGGAATTGAAAACGTCTCCTGTTCTGTTTTCAGCAGAATAAAACGGGATGAATGCCGTCTTGTTTTTCAAGTTGTGACAGAAGGGAATTGATTGAAATGCTGCTTTCAAACAAGCTTATTTTGAAGAGTGTATTGATATTTTCCAAAGCTTTTTCTTTTGTCCTCCGTCACAGAAAGCTTTTATAGGAGTTGGTCAGTATTTTCTATATTGTGGAGAAAAATAGTAACGCTAGTAATTATTGTCTTTTTAATTATGGTAACTAAAGAGGGCACTGTGAACACAACTCTATGCTCCTGCTTTGATTATCTTTATGTAATCCTCCAGAGCACCTTTCTACCTTTTCAAACAGAGGCAGGACAAACCAAGCACCTCCATGGGGGTGCGGAGTTGAGTTGAAACGTTAGGCAAGAGAAACGATGCATTTCATGTGACGGAAAGAAAGAACTTAAATCATGCACGTTTGCTTTGGTGTTTTTTGTACAGATAATAATAATTATCCCCAAGACAAAACATGGTGTTTGATCAAAATACCGTTTTGATATATTGGACCAATACAATTGTCCATTCTGTCATTTTTGTTGCCGTTATCCGCAGGTTAAGTAAAGGCACGGTCGTATTGCAGTTCTGTCCTGCAAATATTCACCCCGCCTTCCATTTCACTTCTATTAAAGGCTTCATGTCAAATTTAAGCAAGCATTTCCTGTTTTGCTGCAGCCGATCACCTTTGTTCAACTTTGGCTTGAGCCAACTGAAGTTTTTCTAACCAGTTTTTATCACCGTGTTTATTATAGGCTATAAACTGTAGCGTTGCTCTCATACGCTGTTTACAGTTTGTGATTGCTCGTAATATTTATTTACTGCTCTCATCAAAGCCCGTATCACATTTGTTCGAGGGCCAAGTGCAGAGCACTTTCATTGAATGAAAATGTAACGTGACGGTACCTTTTTAAGCACAAGTTATACTCTCTGCGTCTGCATAGATGTGAGCTTCTGTGGGACATTAAGTTTGTCATCTGCCCATGTCCGCAACGATACATGGCCACGTCCTCGAGGATCCCTCGCACGGACCTTTTACAGACATTCTTCACCCAGCCGTGTGTCATCCTGCGGGATCTTTATCCTGTCATTTTACACTTACTTATTTCCAGAAGAATATTCTGCTGACTAACCTCTGTGTCAGTTTCAGACTTGCAGTCTTCTACATGATGGGTTTGAAACCAAAAACCTTTTAAAAACTCCCCTTTTGATATTTGTCTGTCTTCATCCAGTATGGCAGAACTCCGCTCCACCTGGCTGCGAACAACGGGAGCCTCGAGGTTGTCCGTCATCTCTGCCTGGCTGGAGCTAACATTGACGCCGTCACCAACGTAAGTCTCTTCACAGCTTTCTGCTTTTCACTGTTCCCCTTCACTTGACAGTAACAGTAGCTTAACGTATGTCATAATGCATTATGAGGAGAGTTTGTCTCGGGCACTGCAGGGAATTGTGAAAACAATGTCAGTAAGAATCCAGTGCAGCTTCTTGGCATTTTGATGAATTATACTGAATAAACTGGTTTACTATGCTGCTCTCAGTAGAGCTTAATGCATTAGCATGCAGAGAGGATTTGCCACCATGATATATTGTATAATTTGTGTCATGGTTGAATGAAATGGACAAAAAAACATGCATGACTCGTATAGTATACAAACCGAGAACATCTGTGTTCAAATAAATGCTTATTTGTTGGTGATTTCCTGCTTGAGCTGCAGATCACGTCACTGCTCACTACTTCCACTTAATTAAAGTAGAAAAGCTGATGGCAGCTTTTTAACTCAAACTAGGATTTTAATCTGCAGGAATTCATTATTAGCTCTGCCCTCCTGATACTGAGCTGCACCGCCTTTCTGTTCTACAATCTGTGCCTCTGCGGGTTTAAAGCTTAAAAGTCTCTTTTATTTTTTAAATTGCTTTAACCTCTTGAACCCTGATGCTCGCCTTAAATTTCCTCAGTCAGTGAGTGGCCCATATATTTGAAATATTCAAACCAAAGGTGTACGTTTTTATAACCTTAACATCATCGTTTTTGTTTACTCCAGCCAAGAATATTTGTTACGTTTTTTAAACTTTTCGAGCTCCACCGTGTAGTACAGATAGAATATGTATTAAACATAGAAAACACAAAGCGAGACAATTTATGCCAAGTGTTATATGTCTTGAAACACATACTGTGGCCCAAGATAATACATTTTTAAGACTTGGGCACCCCGGTGGTTCACCTGGTACAGCGGGTGGACGATACACTAAAGTTCAAATCCAACCTGTGGTCCTTTTGCTGCATGTCATCCCCCTCTCGCCCCCCTTCCTAACTTAGGATATACTATCATTAAAAGTACAATACAAAAAAAAATACAAATAAATTGTGACTTAAAGCTCATATGTTAAAAATGACGGTAACGTTTTATTTTACAGGTCCATAATATCCTGATGGTTTCCCGATAATTTCCTCAGACGTTACCTAAAGGTTATATACTAATTTGAGGCTACAGAGACAACGTTTTGAGAAGGTTATTTAAGTTTATAGGTGCTTGTTGATTTCTAGGGAAGTTTCCTTGAAAGAGCTGCACAATTTAAGTCAAATCAAAAATGTATATATTTAATTTTGAACACTTTATATTTCAGATATGTTAAATGTTAAGCTTGTGCCTGAGCTGCTTGACTCAATCAGATTTGTCATTTTCTACTATAATTAGTACCAAATGACATTATAATGTACAATGAAGTAGTAAATACAGTCTTGTAAAAAACAAGTGAATTGTTGCGCAAAGTCCTAAAGACAATTCTTACATTTCATGATTTCATTGAGTTGTTTCTGCTAACGGAGCTTTTATCAAACTGTTCGCGATCAAATAGAGAGCAGAGTCTGTACGAGGAGTCAAAGATCAGAGTCGCTCATTACATCAGGATACCAGTGAGCTTGACCTCTGAGATGGTTAGCAGTTCATGTCCTTTGATTTTTGGATGCCGTTCATAAAACACGTCGCTCCTCCTGGAGACCTAAAGCGTGTTCATAACCTCTGCTCTGCTGATATTTCCCCGAGAAACCTGAAGAACCAAATCATAACTTAATGCTACCCATGTTCAAAGAACAAATATATTATTGTTTTTATCTCTTCCCCACATATAAGAGATTTTATTTTTTACTAGTGATGATGACCTGATGAAGCTGATCTGATATCTGACCCGTCGGGATCACATACAGTTTCTTTATTAGTGTCTTTATGAAATTCAGTGTTTCATTTGGGCAAACCTCATGTTACTTTACTATAACAGAAATTTGGTATATGTCAAGCAATATATTTAGGTTTGAGATTGTTGGTCAGATAAAAGCACCACATTTGAATGTGTTGACGTGGATTTAGGGCAATGTTTCACTTTTTTCTTTAATTTTTTAGACAAAAACGATGAATCAAGAAAATATTCAGCATATTAATGGGTGAAAATAAGTCATTTGTAGCCCTACAGTGAGGTATACAGATAATAGCACTGATATCAGATTGATGTAACCCTAGGTATCAAAATCTGTACTAGTGGAATAAAGTTGGATGAGATTATTGTATTAATCTATTGTAAATAAAGTATCATATTCATATCATATCACACTGAAGTGTACAGTGCAGAGTATTCTTTGTAATGTGACGAGGGCTCGAAAGACCAAAGTGTCTCTAAGTAGATTTCTTTGTCACTTAACATGCTTTGTTATGGTTAAGGCCTTATTTCACTCTGATCTGGCCAATAAATATATTTATCTGGCTCCACTG
This sequence comes from Cottoperca gobio, assembly GCF_900634415.1. NCBI lineage: Eukaryota > Metazoa > Chordata > Actinopteri > Perciformes > Bovichtidae > Cottoperca > Cottoperca gobio. The sequence goes on along the minus strand of NC_041363.1, from coordinate 22,943,688 downwards.
AGGTTTCATTTTCTCTCTGCATTCTCTAGCTGTTAATATTGTATAACAGCTGATGTGCTATGCATATTTAATCTGGCAAAAGCACATACTGCGATGTATAATTGATGGTCCAGAGGCCCTTGCGGTCAGCTGCGGTTTGTTGTGGAGCAGCTGAGGGAGGATACAGTAAACTCGAGGCTCGCTTTCCATCATTTGCTCTGTTTTAAGGAGTCATTGGATACTGAAAGAATACATTGTGCTCTGCCTTGTATACAATCACCACAAACACTTTTAGAGATACTTCAGATGATCTAATAATCTATTATTCATTCTGTGGCCGGTCGCCAAGCAGCGATAGTCACAGTCGTAACACCCTCAGAGTGAGTCCTGTGACTCTGCTCACATGTTAATCACTCTAAGTGGTCAACTTTCGGTCCGAGCGGCACATCGTTTACATTCACGTTTCTGACATTTACCTGATCCAAACATTTAAAGTTCAGTGTGATTACAATATTATCAGAGAGGAGAGAGGCTAAGCAGAGAATAAAGATAGAATATTCTTTATTGTTTTTTCTAGATAAAACAATCAGTAATCTGTATCTCTATATAACACAGAAGTAGGAAGCGCTCTGTGGGCGTTTCAGGCTGTCGATGCAGTTTCTCCCTGAGCAGCAGCAGCTGGACAGTGACGGATGGCTGTGTGACTGAAAGAGACGTGAAACTTGTCGAGACTGTGATGTTTCTGTCAGGGTGTTAAAGGGGAAATGGAGATAGAGTAACACATTTGGGCAGTTGTGGAGCTGGACAGGGGGGATGAAAGAGAGTGCACATACTGTGTGTGACAAATGATTGCAGGAATTACACAAACGCAGTGCTTAAAGATGAACTCCACCATTTTTTCACAGCAAAGTCTGCTTATCGTTGTAAAGCCTTTTGTTGCTCCAGAGCAAACGGTGAAGTCTGAGACGTCATTGGAGTCGGCGTCGGTTGGGTCTGAAGACTATACGTTTGAAAATGAAAATAAATAGCTGCTATTAGCATAACACACCTGAATCATCGACTGAAATGTCGGCGTTTGAGTTGCATTGTGGGGAATGTAGGCGCCAGGTGTTGACAAGAAGAACTTTGTGGAATAAAGATGTTTCATCAATTTCTTTCTTTTTAACCACAGTCCAACGATGTTATAGAAGTGTAATGCTAAATCGCTGGAGTACTTTTTTACAAGTGTAATAATGGGCATCAGAAAGAATTGGTGTGATGCTATTAAAAGCAGTGTTCAAATTACACAGTGGCTTTCGTGGGAGCCCTTTTTCGCTGCGTCAGTTCACACACCTTGGTTGAAGCATAATATTGTGAAACCTTAAATTTGACCTCAATACATGAGGTGTTTGAACAAACACCATACTGTACAAACATTAAGATGTTTCTATTGTTATTGACAGTGTGTTGTGCTCACATGCTGTATATAAGTGTTTCCTTGTTTCCTAAAATGACAAGACTAAAAAACTGAGATTAGAAACACTTGAGTACAACAAACAAACATGTGAGGGATTATCTGTTTTTCGCTCAAGATTTCTCATGCATGCATTATTTATCCCTTTTTCTCTTTATTCTCTCTCAGGATGGAAAGACGGTAGAGGATTTGGCTCATACTGATCAACATGAACTCATCGTTTCTTTGCTGGGAAAGCTTAAAAAGGTAAAGTAAGACACTCCTAAACCGATCAATAAAGGTTTTTCTCTTTTAAATGTAATGAAGGGGAAAGAAACTGTACAATGCAAAGCAGCGTTTCACAAACTCTCTTCACACTTGGTTTATTTCAGCGCAGAGGTGTGGAGAGAGACATCTGCAACAGGAAGGTGATAGATTCTAGCATTCCACCATTTTTAGACATTTGTGGCGGCACTTTTCTCAACAAATACAGGTAGAATAGATTATAATAATCATATGGGATATAACTGGATTTGTGTTAAGTGGGTGTCCAATAAAGAAAAAAGATTGTATTTTTATAAAAGTTACCAACTGAACCTTTAAGCTTCTCCGTTTGCACCAGTTCAGTCCAGTGTTCCCAGTCGGACTTAAACACCAGAACAAACGGCTTATTTGTATTAATTTTTTACCTAAAGCTAAATGTTACCAACTTCTCCTCTGATCCATTTTTCCAGAAAACCTGCTGAGATTCGGTGCAGAGCGTGAAAACATGTCAGCAGCAACTGTGAAAAGAGTCATCCTCTGCATATGTTGGGCTAATTTAAGACTCCTTGGCACATTGAAGCCCGTTTTTGACTTCCCGAGAACCCAGAGAGGAAAAACTAACTTTGGCAACAACAGAAAAACGTAGATGAGTTGGATTGATCACACTTGAAATTGAATTGAAATGAGAAACTTTATTTAATGAATGTTTTAACACAACCTAGGTGGAAGTAGGGAGTGCTTTTCATATCCCACGCAAGCACTCACAGTATTTGAAGCCTCTTCTGCTGTATGACTCATCTATTAATGTTAACAAATGTTATCTGTTGAATTGGGCAGAATTACAGAAACTGGCTCTCGTTGTTTATATATATCAGCGTCTACAGCGTGCTTTATTTTTTCACACAGATGAACTGAGATTAGTGGGTTGATCCAAATGATATTAAGAGGATCGACCCAAAAAAGGAGAGGTTTGAAAAAAAAAAAAAAAAGATATTTCACCGTGATGATGATTCAACGTTATGGTTTCAGCTATGTGACAAGCAAAACAAATAACAGACAGTTCCCTTTACATCACAGGTCCTTTAACAGACGCGCTTATCCAGAGAGACTTACAGTGAGCTAACTACAGGGACAGTGTCCCTGCAGCAACTCAGGGTTAAATGCCTTGCTCAGGTGCACCATGGTGGCAGCCTGGTATTGAACTCACAACCTTCTGGTGTTATATTTGGAAGCCGTACCACTAGACCATCACCACCACACCTTTTATGTGTGTTGTTATTATTGTATTTGTTATGTCCTGTGAAGGGTTAAGGTGAGTTCTGTGGACAACAATATCAGACACATTCTCAGCCACGTGCCGTGCTCGTGTTGTTGTTCCTCCGTTCCCAACACATGTAAGCTTCACTAGTATATATCTAGGAAGGAGCATGCATTACCCTTTACATTAAGGCGTTTCACTACTTAGGTATCACTTTTCACCAAAGAAATTCAAATGATTTTATTTTCTGATGCTCCTACAGCCTGTTACATTTGAAAAAATATCTTTTATCTTTTTGATAGTTTGTCTGTTTCCTACATGATGCAAACGGCCATCTGCATTGTATTTTCCTCTGCACGGAGGAAAAGCTGTCTGCAAAAAGTCTCACAAGACTGAACAAAATGTGATGAATTGAAGTCTGTTGTCTGATCTTTGGGGCTCCTTGAAATGAAAACATGTGGGAGTCCATGTCATAGAGTAGATAAACGTGCATCTCAATGTGACCTGACCTGTCAGTGTTCTTTGGGCTCAGGACAACCACAAGCTGAGCTACATCCAGCAGCTGCGGCCCACGCAGACCGTCCAGCCCAGGATCAAACTGAAGCTGTTCGGACACTCCGGAGCCGGGAAGAGCACCCTGCTGGAGTCTCTGAAATGTGGCATCCTGCGCAGCTTCTTCAGGAGGAAGAGGTCACGTATGACCAACACAACCCGCCACCCCAACTCCCCCATCAACTCCAAACCTGCTGGTAGGTGACAGACGGCTGCGGTGAGGCTGAGATAATCCCTCACTAGATTAAGTTTTCACCTGCCAGGGACCAGAATGATTTATTCTGCCAAAACAGGCAAGAATAATTAAATCACTCTATTCAGTGCAGAGCAGCATTTTCTCCTTTTTTGAGACGAGCGATTTTGAAGAATAAAAAAACCCGATAATTCCATTTTACCATAATTTGGTCTGTTATTATGAATAAGTTTAAACCTCGGTTCTCAGTGATTTTTACATTTAACTCACAAACTAGTGCTACAATTATAAAAGATTACAGATGGGGCAGGTTGGTGAGTACAGCGCTAACATAACCATAGCCCAACGCCCACTGATGAAATATTTCATGCAGTCAATCAGAACATTTATATTTTCCGTGGTTACACTTCACAGCATTTGCAGGATAAGAAAATAAAGATTTTTTTACTGTTAATTGCAAAGTACAGGGACGCTGAGGTGAATGGGCCTAAAGTAAGACATAGAAAACACCGGGTTGTAACTTTTCTAAAAACAAGACCAATTTTGAAAATGTATTCCACACTTCAAACCGTCCACACAATCAAACACTGCTTCTCACCACTGTTGACTGTGGCAGCTAACCCCGCATTAACCCCATTACTCCCGTAACCCTGACTGGAATCTTAAAGTAGAAACGGTTGATCCTTCTTCACTGCTCCTGGTCTTCAGAAAAAGCTTTATTTTGTAGCGGTCTACATCCTGCAGGTCTGTGGTAAGACTCTCTTTCAGTGTAGTGTACAAAACACACACTCACACACACTTTGTTTCAATCCCTCTGTATTTGCACTCTCTCCGCCCTCCCTCACACACACATACATGCCATTGTGCTTCCTTTAACCGCTCTATTTTGCGGCGCTCAGAGCCATTACCTCCCAGACAGACGTGATGCTCGCTCAGATAATGGTCAGTTACGTGAGCCGTGTAGTGTTACCAATCCCATCCTCTGTACTATCTGGAAATCTGCAGCCTCTGTCAGAGCTGCAGAGGGGTTGAAAGAGCTTGTTTTTTTTCCTGATTCTTTCAATTCTTGCTGAATTCAGTAACGGCCTTTTACTGACTCTGTGTAATATCTGCAGCGGTACGTGACGAGAGTCCACAATGAAACACAAAGAAGCAGAGCTGAGAGGGAACAAGTGTCCGTCACGACGTCCATTTGTCTAGTTTTAAGATTTATTTTAGACACTCACTTTGTTCTGTTGTAAGCCTGTTGATGTGTGGCACGTTAAATGCATATTTACTTTCTTCCAGTGTCACTATTTGTAACTTTATGATGCTGTCGTTGGCCACAAAACTCAACTTGACACCTGAAAGTTTTCTCCACTCTGTATTGATTGCTGGTCTTTCAGGTTGTTCATGCTTCAGTTATTTGAGAGGTACTTTGTTTTCTTGAGTAATCTGTAAAACGGCGCAGAACAACTTTATAGAGAGGCTGTGAATGCAGCTTGAGGTTCTTATAAATCACCTGTTCTGGTAAGACACTCGGTCCTGTCATAAAGGGAGAAGGTGTCGACACAGACTTATGAGCACCTTTGCATCCCTGAGGTCCAAACAGCAGCTGTTGCTAATAAAAAAGCTGCCTGACCTAAAAGCAGAAAAGCAATATGTCACCAATGTCCATTTTTCAAAAGTGAGTGGCCTTGACTTCAGCTGGCATTTTGTCAATTGATGCCTTGCAACTGTCATTTTATTGCGTTTGTACATTTTGTATAGTGTCAGGTTACAGAAAAGTCTTATTATGCAGCAAAAGTGAACGTTTTTGACTGTAGTTCAAGAGCATAGAAAACACTCTGTAGGTGTGGTCCTACGGAGTGTGAAGGATATCCAAATGTTATTTCTGCGTAGTGGATTTATTTGTGATAAAACAGCACCCCCATGTGTTTGCAAGTATGCAGTTATTGGGTGAAAAACAAGACGGGATGCAGATCACTTTTTATTCTAGACTTGAGCTCAGTTATTTCTTTATTCAGATAATAATAATCACAACACAACATTCAGATGTTCATTGACGCACACACAAGTTCAATTGAGAATTGTAAAGCATTTGCTCTTACGTTATATTTGATCAGTTAAAGATTGACGCTGTAGTTAGAAGCTGTTCCCGTTTCGTGCTGCACAGTAGTGCTCTGGTGTTGCGTTTCTCCTGAAAGATGGAACCTGCTTCTGGCTTGTGTTTGTTGTTTAGTAGCTATTGTTTTAACAGATTTTACATATGACTTATTTATTTTTGATCGTATTCAATGCCCCTAAAAAAAGCATTTAGACAATGAGACACAAAATCGATCCACTGAAACAACAGATGCAAAAAACGATTTAAGAAAAAAAGATATCTCAAAATAATTATAATTATTCACTCTTTTGTTAAATTGGATTTAAAAAAAACATAGGTTGAAATGTGTGATGCATCTGATCCCCTGCCTCAGACGATGATTAACAGTTCCCATCTCCTCTTCCTCTGTGTTTAGTGTCGGTGAGTATTTCCAACCTGTACCCGGGCTGTGAGAATGTGAGTGTGCGGAGTCGCAGCATGATGTTTGAGCCCAGCCTGACCAAAGGTGTCCTGGAGGTCTTCTCCCCCGTCCACAACGCTCTGTCCACCGCTGACGAACAGGCCACAAAGGCCATCGACATCCAGCACGGCAACATCCACGGTGAGAAGCAGCAGTGGAGGAAATATTCAGATCCTTTACAGTAAAAGTACTTATGAAAATACTCCACTATAAAAAGTAAAAGTATTATAAAAGTACTCCATGCAGAAAATTGTCCCTTGTGACTGTTGTACGAATACATATTATCTCAATAAATTATTATTACTCATGCATTAATGTAAAAGCAGGATTTTACTGGTGTGATTGGTTGAGGTGGAGCTATTTTGTTTTTTATTATGGTTTTGTACCAGACTACTAATGATGATTTTCATTATGGATTCATCTGCTGATTTCTTTCTACATTAATCGATTTGGTTTGGAAGAATTCTGTAAATGGTTCGAAATGCTTTCACAGTTACCCAAAAGTGAAAACTTCACAATGTTTGTTTCGTCCAACCGATAGTCAAAATGTAAAAAAAAAGAAAAGCAGCTGTATAAAGTGTGATCAGAAATAAATACTCAAAGAAAGTAGAAGTACCTCAAAATTGTACTTAAGTGCAGTACTTGAGTAAATGTACTGAATTACTTTCTCCACTGGTGTGTAAACATTCAGAGTTAGATTGACATTTTCAAAATAAAATCACCTTAACTGTGATGAATGAGCTCTTACTCCGCGAGGAAGAGATGCTAAAGAGGACACTCATTTCCCTCTCTGTAGGTGTGGGGGAGTTCAGCGTGTGGGAGTTTTCGGGGAACCCGGTCTATTACTGCTCTTACGACTACTTCGCAGCCAACGACACCACGGCGATCCACCTGGTCCTGTTCAGCCTGGAGGAGTCGTACGAGACCCAGCTGGGACACATCACCTACTGGCTGAACCTGCTGAAAGCCCTCAACCTGCCGCAGGACAACATCGGTGAGGACACCGATCTTTGCCATGGCTGCATTAGTGGATCAAATAAATAAATAGAAATATATATTCATCCTGAAATCGATCGACATATTACACTCTACAATACACACAATATTTGAGACTATTATTATTGGCTTGATTATATTAGTGCTAACCGGATCGGAGAGTGATCTCAGTAATACATCACTGCCTTTTGAAAATGCAAGAGACAGTCCTTCACATATCTCAGTACTCCTGTGAAGGAGATTCACGGTTTTCAAATCGTGGTGACCTTTTAAATAGTTTTCAGGTTTTCACTTGACAACAATCTGTGTGCTACAATTTCACTGACAATTACAAAGACTTGACAAGATCATTAGTGAAGATCACCAAACAATTTAAATGATGTCATTGAAACTTATCAATTATTATTATAAGTGGTGGAAGAAGTACTGTCAGTGTTTCTTGGGGGGGGCCAGTAAACGTCACCCATTCAAAATTTCACTGAAGTAAAAGAACAAAAGTATTAACATCAAAATATACTTAAAGGTACTCATTATACAGAATAATGTTTATTATATTACTGGATTATAATTATTGATGCTCTTTAATGTTGCAGCTGGTAAAGATGCTTAAGATGGTGATAAATAAAGTTTTCCCTAATGTTAACCTATAATATAACGTCATTGATTTGTTTCATATTATTTGGATTAGCTATCGATAAGTTATCATATAAATGTAAAGCAGTAGAAGTATAAAGTAGCAGTACATTCAAATACTCCAAACTTAAGTACAGTACATGAGTAAATGTACTGAAGTTAGTGTGTGTAGGATCACAGTTTTGTTGTGTGTTTGTGAATACAGTCGGTGAATATTTGATGTTAAATGTAAAACTGAGTGTTTCCCTGTCTCTCTCCAGCTTTCGGAGGTCGGGTCCAGCAGCCTCTCATGGTCGTCCTCGTGGCGACGCACGCCGACCTTGCTGACGTCCCCAGAACTTTATCTGGAGAGTTCATCTACGACAAGGAGAAAGCGCTGCTCAAGGAAGTCAAGAACAGGTTGGGACTTAAAACACGGCACACAAGAGGGACATGGAGATTATTTAGTATTTCTTTTATTAAAAATGTTTTATTATCTAGATCTGTCAAAGGCAGATGGTTCAGTAATGACTTAAAGCACCCTAACTCCTGTAAAGAGATTTCAGTTTTTAAAATGGTGGTTTGTTTTTTGTTTTCAGATTTGGGGTCGACCTGAACATCAGTGACCAGTTGTTTGTGACGGACGCCGGAGCCTCAAACTCCAAAGAGATGAAGCTGCTGAGGTGTCACCTGCAGGAGCTTCGTGCCAACATCATCTCTGTGAGAAAACACACACACACACACTTGCACTGAACAGTTTGATTCTTTAAAGAAAGTTGATAATAAAAAAGATTAACTCGATTGATCTGATGAATCACTTTATTCAAATTGAGGATTTTGTTTGAGGAATTTTCTTTTGAGGGTGATGACGTCATAAAATATGAGACTTTTTCTGGAATATTTTTCTCCTTCATTTGTCAGTCAATATCTTAAGAAATGGTAACATGGAGAGACTCCACGTATTTACTGCCCCCTCCTTCATCTCTGCAGAGGTGTAGTCCCATGACGCTGCTGTCGGAGCGTTTGCTGACCATCCTGCCGACCTGGAGGAAGCTGAGTGGACCCAACCAGCTGACGTCATGGCAACAGTTTGTCAGCGACGTCCAGGAGAACATCAACCCGCTGGTCAGCCAGGATCACCTACGCATACTGGCCCTGCAGCTGCACAGCATGGGGGAGGTGCGTGTTTGTTTCAACTGCTTCAAACCGGTCTGTATGTAGCTGCAGGGAAACAAAGTGATAGTTATGGGAGGGTAAAAACAATCAATGTCCCGTTTGTGAGTTCACAAAACACATTTGTTCTGTTGCAAAACTAAACCTTGATATTTGCTGCATAGAGCACGCTTAAGGAAATGTTTTATCTTAAGATAGTATTAGTGTTGTTTATAATGCTATAAAGTTTGATGGTAGTTGTGAGATTAAATCAAAGGTTCTTTCACATTAAATCTCGTCTCCAGCAGCTGGTAGTCAGTTCACCAGACTACCACCAGGGTGTGCTGTTTGTTCATGAATAAATAAAACCCCAAACTTTGATTTCATCTGTAAACAATTACTCTGCAGGAGGAACATGTTGTTTACCAGAATCACTTAGCTCAGGCAGACAAGTGACATGTGGAGGCTAAGAAATGTTTCCTTGTGTACATAAACTGGGTGTCCTATTTTACAATCGTTGTAGGAACTTTGCATCCCTTTATTTGAGGCTCCTACTTCCTTTGTCTGTGTTAAACTTATTTTTCAAATTGTTCTTATTTTTTCATGCACGCCTGTTTCCCTTTGATTATTTGTTTTCACTTTGTTTCTCCACACCTTCTCAGACTTATATTTTCCTGTCAATTTTCCTCTTCCTCTCTCAACATCTTTCCTCCTCCCTTCTCCCACAGATCAACATCATGCAGAGTGAGACGGTGCAGGATGTTGTTCTGCTGGAGCCTCGTTGGCTCTGCAGCAACGTCCTCGGCAAGCTGCTCTCCGTGGAGACCCCCAAGGCCATCCACCACTACAGGGGGCGCTACAGGCTGGAGGAGGTGCAGGCTCTGGCTCCTGAGAGCGACGTGGACGAGCTGCTGCAGATCCTGGATGCCATGGACGTCTGTGCCCGCGACGCCACCAACCCCTCTATGGTGGATGTTCCCGCCCTCATCAAGACGAACGGCCTCCACCGCTCCTGGACCGAAGAAGAAGAGGAGGAGTCGCTGCTCTATGGCGGGGTACGTCTTGTCCCCGCGGAGCACCTCACCCCGTTCCCCTGTGGCCTGTTTCACAAACTGCAGGTGAACCTGTGTCGCTGGAGCCACCAGCGGAAGCCTGAGGAGGAGGGCGGGGAGGATTTCTATGGCGATATTCACCTGTGGACCAACGGAGCCAAGGTGAGCCAGGGAGGAGTGGAGGCCATGATCCTGCTCGTCAACCACGGCCAGGGGGTGGAGATTCAGGTGCGCGGACACGAATCGGAGCGGGCCAAGTGCTACACCCTGTTGGACACAGCCTGTAGTATAACGGAGAACCTGCTGGCCTCCACGCTGCCCGGACTGCTCACAGCCAAATACTACCTGAGTCCCCAGCAGCTGCGGGAGCATCATACCCCCATCATGATCTACCAACCCAAAGATTTCTTCCGGGCCCAGGTCCAGCGGGAGACCTCGCTCACTAACACCATGGGCGGCTACCGAGAGAGCTTCAGCAGCATTCTGTCTTTCGGCTGCGCAGAAGTTTACCAGCAGGGGACTCTGGGAAAGGACATCCACATATCAGACGTCCCCCTTTTGGCTCGCAGGAAGCTCTGCCGCATGCTGGACCCTCCGGACGCTCTGGGGAAAGACTGGTGCCTGCTGGCCATGAACCTCGGCCTCACAGACTTGGTGGCCAAACACAGCAATGGGACTCCAAATGGCGCCCCTGAGCTGGACTCGGACCCAGTCTCCCAGCAGGCTGTGCTGCAGCCCAGCCCGACGGCGGCGCTGCTGCAGGAATGGAGCGGGCGAGCAGACAGCACAGTGGGCGTGCTGATGGCCAAACTGAGGGAGCTCGGCCGGCGAGACGCCGCCGACTTCCTGCTCAAAGCTTCTCCTGTTTTCAGGGTCAACATGGAAGCGGTGGCAGGGGCGGCCAACGGCTACCCCCCCACTTGCAACGGAGGCACATCGTACAACTCCATCAGCTCCGTCATCTCCCGCTGAACTGAACTTGGTCGGCTCTCTCTCCTCGCCCACAAGTCGTGTCGTCCGAGGTTTCCCCTGAAACAGGACTCGTGTGTGTGAATGAACATGAAGTGCAATCGTTCAGTTGTGAACCAGATGTTGTGTTTGTGCTCTCCACACCTGTACAGCTGAACTTTCCTTCCGATACGAATGTTGTGAAAGAGCTGATTGTCCTGAGCTCCAAAGAGGAACCCTGTGCTTTATATTCTGTTTCTGAATCTTGTTGTGCTGCTTTTTAATATCCCTCCTACTCTACTGCACACTGAAGACTCATCGTACAGCTAAAATACAGAAAAGCTACATTTTTAAAGCTCTAGGTAAAGCAATGATTAAAAAGAGGGCAGCCTCATGTTTGGACCTTTTTCATATCCAACTTAAAAAACTGAGGACTTGCCATCTTTTCTCACTCCATCCATCACAGTTGCATATAATATTATCTCCCTCCTTGCTTCTGTTTTACTGATGTGACATTTGGGCCGTTCAGCTTAGTGTTTAATAAGATAACAGCATTTTTCAGAGTGCCTTTGTGGCCTTCTACCTCCCTAAAGAGCACAAATAGTCTTGTTATTATAAAACAAAAACGTATTTCCAAACATTTGAAAAACTGTGCCTTGTTGACACTAATAGGAAAATTTCAATCAAGTCTATAGTCTTAAAATGGAAAACGCCATGTTACATTTCAGACAGGAAACAGGTTAATGAAGAAAGGAAAAAGAAAGCTAGGCTCATGTTACAATTAACTTTTTACTGGCAAAAAAACAAACAGAAATGTGAAACCAGAGATCTGCTGTTTTCTCTTCAGCGTTTGGAAGTCGCTGCAGGAGATGAAACGTCTTATTAGTGTCAGTGTGGAGTCGCTGTGACGCTCCGCAGGGAAACTACGTCATTCATGTTTAATTTAGGCTGTGGGTTCATTTTTGGTGACACTTCATTTTACGGGTTCCTGGAAAGAACTATGTAATATTGAATGGGCTGTGCTCGGACTAAAAGCATCTCTAGGTTACACCTGCAGGTACATTATGTTTTGATTGACATCCAAAACCCAAATATTACTACCAGACTAATAAAACCAGCAAATCACATTTTCGTAGCTAGAACTCGTTACTTTTTTGCATTTTTAATTTAAAGATTACTTTTCGGTTATCAAAATTGTTACTGGTTCATTTTCAGTTGATTGACTAATGGATTACTCGGCCGATAGTTTTGCTATAACACTAATCTGCTACAGTATACTATGTTTTGCAGCAAGTACACAAGAAATCAATATACTTAGTGCATTGCAACAGCACACTCGAACATCAAGTGTCTTAGTCTGCATACTAACTTCTTTTTGGTATACTTAATTTTTGATTCAAAACCTGCTTCAGATTAAGTACGTAGTATTGTTTATTGTAGTAAACACCTTGACTCAGCATTTTTCCTATAATCATTACCAAATTACAAGATTGTCCTTTCCAGGAACTTTACGAAGAGTTTACAGTTACACATCAGTTCCTTTCTTTCCAACTCTGGGAGCCGTAAAATACATTGTTACTAACTATTGTTACGACACATTGTTACACACAAAGGGACCTTTAGCCATCTTTTAACAGAACGAAGAGATTTTTCCCCAAAGTGCAGTGTCTTAATGAAAGGTGTTGAGCCTTCCAGCAACATGTTATTGGCTGTAAAGAGTTTAAAATCATCATGGCAGACAGGGTGGAGCTGATGCTGCGCAGCTTCCTTTACTTTGAATAAAAAGTGGCAACAAAATGCAAAAAAAAAAAAAAAGTTCATGTTTAACATTTTCTACTAAGCGAAAAGTACATTTATTGTGGCCAGTAAACACACCTGACACTGCAGCTTTTAATGCTTCAACGTCAGGTTTTCTGCACTAGTGACGTCAACAATCAAGTTACCATCCACAGTGTCAGATTCGTACACTCTGTCGAGCTAAATTTGAGCTTCTCTCGGTATCGCTGTCGCTGTTGGTCGACCGTGCGTGGCTTCACATCTTCTTTCACTTTTTGTCTTTTTATATCACAAAGCTGCAGCCCGGCTCGGTCAGCAAAAGCAAAGGAAAAGATGACATGAAGTTAGTATTGTTAGCTGAAAAGAGGGGCAAAGACTGCTGCTTTTTGTGTAATTTTATAACGTGTGAGAGATCAGAGGAATGCTCTTTTTTTTCATGTGTTGATGTTTGGAAAAAAAGTCTTTCATTCCTAAAAAAGTTACACTTTGTGGCGCTTTTTCAGGACACTTTCACAATTTGCTAGTAAACAGCTGAGCTAAGTGCCAGAGTGCAGTATTTCCTGTCCGCTTTACTTCCCCAGTGTTACAGTCTGTCTGCAGAGATACAACTTTAAATACTATTTCAGATACTGTACTTCTCTCAATATTTCTGTCTCAGCCTGAACTTGCCAACGACACAGCGAAACTTCCAGCTGTGATGTAAATACTCCAGGCCTGTTTCCTCACTTTCCTGTTCACTTGTTTGCCCCAAATATGTTCCAATTTCAAAAGGCAAACTGAATGTACGACACATCTCTCCTAAGAATATAAAAACAAATCAAAGATGAAACTCCACGTGTACAAAAATGTGACGGAATTAAATGTCCCAAACTGGTCAGATGCATATTTTTTCTTATTTTATTTTTCTTTAACTTGCTGAAGTTTGCCAATGCTGTGTGCCTAAAACACACTCGTTCATTCCTCTTATTATTGCCTTGTACAGTATTCAAGCTGAGAAGTGATGTTTCAGAAAGGGAAATTAATATTATGTTTTTGTAAAAGCTGGGAATCACTATTATTATCAACTTTGTCTCCGCTTGGTGTCTTTTTTCCGGATGGTTCTGACCCAAACGAGTGGATTTAAAAGCATTTTTCAGTATGTTTTTGTTTGATGAGGAAAGACGTACTTAATATTTTCCCCTCGGACACTGCGGTCGGATCGCCACATTGCACACATTGTTTTTTTGTTGCTATTTATGTTACGTTCTTTTAGCATGTCTTGGAATGCCATGTTCTTAGTACTTCTGACACTTTATAGTGTAATACATTTTATAATAAATTCTTTACCTAATGTCATCGACTCTGTCCTAATTGAAGACACAAGATATCTCAACAATTAAACAAGTCCTGAGATGATTAAAAGGCTTTCCTCTTATATTTTCTTTATTGATTCCAAACAACTGAATAATCAAGATGTTAATCAAATAAAAAATAAAAAGGGGGAAATAATCTCTGAACTGGTTACAACCGGTAGATATAAGCAGCTGGAGACAAAAGTCTGAAAGTTAAAAGCCTATAAATGTTGGAACCACTGCTGTACAGCACTAAACATTAAGAGGGAGGTGTTCTTCCATTACAAACAGAATTAAAACATATTTCCAAACATGTGTTGGGAGCAAAGATCAATAGAAAAATCACTTCCTACTCCTTTTATTCTCTTTATTTAAGGCAGACAGGGATTGGATGAGAGTGAGGGACGAGTAACAACATCCTGGGTTTTAAGAAAAGATTGTTTCGGTGTCCTTTCTTATTTAACAAACTTAATCAAGCTCAGACAATATTCAAAATATTTCCCCTCCAGTTAGTTTGAATGACGTCCTCACAACTAATGAATTTAAATCTCTTTGGAGAATCGATGACAGACGGCTGTCTCTGGGTGTTTACTCCACCAGATTCCAGGCTGTGTTATTCACACGTCTCTGAGTTCATTGTGGAGCTGCAGAGAAGTCGACCCTCCACCCACACACTCACATGACTGGGTTTGTCTCAACTTGCCCCGACTGCTGACGATGTCGACTGCCATTCAAAAATATTTGTAAAGAGTGATTAATGGAGCAGGAGGCGTGACATTTAAAATCACGTGTATCTGAATGTGTTGTTTGAACAGGATTTTAAACTTAGATTTGGTGGGTTTTTTTTTTAAGCACGATTTAAATATTTCTTCAAAACTCCAATCAATCTTCAATCATCTTCAAAGTGATCTGTTTTAAATATATCTTGCTTTTATATAATATATGCGGTTTCTAGCCAGAATAAAATCTTAAATGCTTTTTCAACTGCAATAAATTCATAAATACCCAAATGAATATATAAAAATAAAAGACAACTTCAGCTCACTTCTTTGTTTTTCCTAAATCACTGTACATTTCTCCAAAAACACAACTCTTGTTTTAAATCACATTTTCAAGATGATGCATTTATTTTCAATAAGGAAATTCATTTTTAAAATGTGGAATCAGTTCTGCTTACAAAAACAACCAGCAGTCCACACATACAGCAAATACTGAAGACATACCGTAGATTATGGAACTAATAAGAAATATGGAGATAAAGTATAAAAAGAAAATCACGTAAGTAAACATTTTTTTAATCTAAGACATAAAATAGTGCAGATATATAGCGATAAAGAAATATAAACTAAAATAATATGACCATGAGGTGATGACGATAATTCTTAGTCTATAGAAAAACGGGTTGAGTTTCATTGTTGTCAGTACAAGGGAGTTAAGTGGAAAACATAGCAAGGCTAACGTACACTTTCTTAGTACTGTGAAGAATACTCTCTGTTAGACCTTTAGCGTGTTGCCTAACGTGGATCAATAATGTTAGCTAACTGCTCTACTGAAGCTTATTTGAAAAAACAAAACATGTAGGAGTGATGGTGACCCCACTGTGTAGACGTGTGTATCAGTCCAGGTCTGGTACCTGACAGCCAGACAGCAGCTGATAACCTTCAGTTAGTTTAACTAGCATCCTAATCTGAGGAATGTATGATCAAATTATCAGTTCTCAGAGTTCACCAGCAGTGAAGATAAAGGGAATTCATCAAGTTACAGATTACAGGCAACACGAAATCATTTGACTACACAAACATGTTAACAAAGGCATTTAGATAAGTGAGTCTTTTTTTTTGGATCAGAGGTTTTGCTTGTCTTTACACAATTTTGTATAATAATATAATTATATTATATAATAAGGAAAATTCTAATTAAAGGGATGTTTTAAAGCGGGGTTGTATGAGGTACTTCGCCCCAGTCGGTGTATTACCTGCAGTAGATGGCCGACACGCACCCAGTTTGGAGACACAGACCGGAGCTAGTTTACTGTATTAGAATTAGTTCACTGTAAGTCGCTCTGGATAAGAGCGTCTGCTAAATGACATGTAATGTATTGCTGTGGACGGGGGCAGCAGCTAAATGTATTTCAGCCTCAAAAGAAAGGTTCACCTAAATAAGTCAATATCATATTAAGTGTATTCTATATTTAGATTATTTTCAGGCCCTTGCCGTCAGACAGCTCTTTTCGACGGGGAACAGATGTTGTTATCTACGCTCTCTCTTCAAAGCCACCAGACTCCATTGTCAAAAACTCACACTTCACAGAATAGAGGAGTTGCAGGTCAACTGCCTCGATACACTTTAGTTCCCTGTCGGACAGACTGTTATAAGACCTGTCTGTCTACATACCTGCCTGTCTATCAGAGCACGCTCTTTCCAAGCACTCGTTGTGCGTGAGCAGAGTCTTCCACAAGCTGCTAGCTTGATAGCTGTGAGCACTAATAACAGCCATGTTTGTTGTTTAGGTTCATTATGATATGCTTATTGTTCAAAGGCCTGAAGAGACGGCTGTCAGTGTGGCCAACTTGGCAACTTTCTCGCTAGTGCTGTTAGCTTCTTTCATAGGAAAAGAGTTGGCAACGCTGTTTTGTTTTCAGTTGGATCATTTAAAAAATCTAGTTTACTGCAGCTGGTAAAGGTGGGACTCATTTTTATTTTAGTTATAGGAGAAGATAACACTCGCAATTGTTTGTAAGATAAATATGAAGTTGGAGCTAGCAGTCAGTTAGCTTCGCTTAGCTTAGCATAAAGTCTGGAGATAATAGCTAGCCACAGGTAAGCTTTTAAACGTAGAATATAAACTATAGCTTCTAAAACAGGGAGTTAAAAGGTATTTTGAGATGTAAATTAATGATTGATTAAAAATCATTCAAGCCTCTTAACTATATAAATATATTAAATGCTAAGCAATGTCATAATGTGACATGATTCATCCACATATGTCTATGTAATGCATCACATTGTTATGTTGTCACCCCGGGATGCATGATGTTCCAATATTTCCTTGGCATCATACTTTATAGTAAGCTAAAAAAAATAAACATAATTCCGCTGCATTTGCAGAAATCAGAGAGCACACTGCGTCCTCAACAGCTGATGTGTGACTGGATCATGTTGCTCAAGCAGAGCGACACATGACTTACTTTACTAAGCACTTCCTGTACAAGTCTGGTCAGATACATCAAATACAGTCACCTCTTCACCTTCTTTGCTTATTGAATACAAGTAGCAAGATGTAAAAGTGCAAAATACTCATTATGCAGAATATATTTGGTTTTATTAGATTATTTTCACTGATGCAAATTTAGTTACTAATGTATATTGTTACATTTAAAACAATTCAGCAGACTATAAAAACAATGTTATAGTCTGTTTTGAATCTGCAAATGAACTATGGTTGTCAGATAAATGTAGTGGAGTAAAAAAGGACAATATTTGGAGTAGAAGTATAAATTATTAGTAAAATACTTAACAAGTGTGCAGTACTTGTGTAAATAGTTGCCCTCCACCAATGGTTGTCACGTCTGTAGAAGCATAAAGTAGAATAAAATTGAAATATTCAAGTGAAAATAAACTTGAAACTGTATTCAAGCAGTAATTGAGTAAATGCACTAGGTTCCTTTCTATCACTAATGACAGATTACATCACAAATAAGCATTATCTAAAAACAAAGGTTTTGGTTCTGAATGCATAAAGAATAGATTGTGTTCGGTTTCACAATCTTATCAACCACATGAGCATCGACTGATCAACTCAGACTTTGTGTCAGCAAGTTCCTGGAAGTCCTGCATGTTCAATCCCACTGCTTTAATAATAAAAACATTGACCATCTCTATTATACATCTTGTTTACATTTTATTGAATTTTAAACTTACTTTAATTTCACAGCTTCGTCTGAGGATACAGTTGCATTATGTAGGCAAAAGATACAATACATTTCAGGTTGACCTCCCCTTGTAGATGTGTTCCCAATAGGCCTGATTGTTGACACTATAGTATCATGCTTGTGTGTTGTGTAACATTTCAGTCCACTGCAGTCCTCAAGTTGTTAGTGTTAGTTAATAAGTGTGTTTACATGCACATGAGAAACCAGGTTGCAAGAGAGATCGGCCAACACGTTCACATGCACTTTAAATCTGCTTAAATCGGCCAAGAAGTTTAGTGTCTTTAGGAGAAATGTAGTTGGTCACCTAGTCCTGAAAGATGAAACTGTCCCGATTACTTAAATGCATGTGACCACACCTAGGGGGGAATTCACAAAGAATGGATTGTGGCCGTTGATAGCTCCATGAATTGCGCATAATTTGCAACCCCCCTCTGCCCCGTCTCAATATCCGATTTACAAAAGATATTACAGAGCAAACACGCCCAGAAAGTTTTACAGTGCAATTTGCCCCTTTTTTTATGGAGGGTGAGGGAGGAAATTATTTGTTTTTATAATAACCCTTTTTTTCAAAATGACATATAGGGAAGCTTATTCATTTATTTTTCATGAACCAACCATCATTGCTTCTGGTCACTGCATCCCAAAGTAAATGAGTTTGAGCAGACAGCACTTATAAATGCGTTTCAGTTACCACCGACTCTCTGAAGACGCATATATTTTCAATGGCTTTTAGCACTGATCTTTGTGTTTTAGACTGTTTTTGCAAAGAGTTTCATTTACATAGAAAGTGGCCAATTCTGCACCACTTGTATGCATATAGATGTGCAAATAGCACAGGATCACCGAAACACGTTTTGCTTGGCAGCATAGTGTGGGGGGGGGGGGGATTCTTGCGGGTGCTTTAAGAATTACACGGTATCTTATTTGTGCAATCCTTTTGTGGCTTGGTCGTGAGGGGGCTGAAATCCTGCCCAGGGCTCCCAAAAAAGGGACCGGCCCTGTGCAAATCTTCCCAGTAAGTTTCACTCCCTACAATATTGTTATCTACCCATTTCCAGTATCAACAACAAGTTACACCTTTTACAAATAATACCCAGGGACAGTCTCATGATGGATTTAGAAGTATTTTAGATGTTTTCTTTCAGGCTTATCCGAAAGATTTAATTACTTTAAAAGAAAAGTTCTTCATTTGACCTATCTCTTAATAAGTGACAATGAACGTGTATAAGAGGGTCCTTAACATGAATCAAGTTCAAACAAACAATTATGCGTTAATAAAAAAGGCTTTTAACTGCAATGATCCTGCAGGAAGACATACTGTCCTTTTTTCCAGGAGAGAATCACGTGCTTTCAAAGATGAGGTCGCACATTGGGGGCGGGGCGTCTACGGTGATAAACAAGGAGCCGACCAATCAGAGAGCTGGTGGGCCGGTATTCAGCTGCCAGTCTGGCCTTTATAAACTTTGTGTACCTCAGCCGAAGATTATTTCCTTCGTCGTCTTCAACTGGGAAGAACATACATACATACAGTAAGTGTTACATTTATTAGTCTACTTTGCTTATTGGTGTTGACATGTTTAACATTTGATGTCTATACTTGCGTATAAGGCAACAATATTGATAAATATTCGCGTGTCTTTGGGAATTTTTCGTCGTTTAATCCCATAATAAACAACACCCCAGTGTCAGGTTTAAAAAATGTCGACTTTAGACAATATAGCAAATTTATTTATTTTATGAGTAAAAAAACCACTTACATTTTATTGTATAGCCTCCAGCATTTGTCGTCTTGTTTCATTCGGCTGCCTTTGTCTTCATCTTCTACCTCCCTTATTGCTCAAAGCAGCCATTGCTAGTTTCTTTCCTACGGTTTAATTAAACCGCCACCGACAGTGGATTCGGTGGAAACTGTTATCTGAAAGCTACCGGTTACATTTTTGTTTGTTTCATTTTCCTGGTTGTATTTTCGATTTCCAGGCTGGTTCATTGGCTCTCTGCCACCGCAGCAGATCCCGTGACTGGACAAAACAAAAACAGTCTGGGTTTAGTGTTGTGATCTGACGAAGTTTCTGCTCCCTGGTTTGCAGGGACACAGCCCCCAAACAACCAGTTATTCTAGTTAATGTCAATAGTATATAAGTGTCCGGATCATCCCGGTATATTTGTCTTATTTGGTCTCAGTATCGACGTGTTTGGCCGAGCCGTTCGGGAATCATACTGTCGGGAATGTGTACTGCAGCTTTAATGAGGATCCCATTTCTGTATGAAACCATGGGCGTGAACAAAATGCATGACCAATAAGTGAATTTCGATGCATGCCATAACATTGTCCTAATCTGTGATGTATTTTGTAATGGAGTCTGTTTACCTGGAAGTCTGGCCTCCTGCAGGCTTTCAATGATTAACCTTCTTCTTTGGAAATTGTTTGTTTTTCCCTGTAGAAAGCAACAATGCTGCCTCTCGCCCTGTTGGCCATGTACCTTGGAGCAGCCCTGTCAGCCCCCAGCATGGACCCAAAGCTGGATGAACATTGGAACCTGTGGAAGAGCTGGCACAGTAGGAAATATCATGAGGTGAGGTATTGTTTGTTTTCACATTAAGCTGTTCCAGTCTGCCAATTACCACAACTAATAATTCTGATGATTTGTAGAAAGAGGAGGGCTGGAGGAGAATGGTGTGGGAGAAGAACCTGAATAAGATCGAGCTGCACAACCTGGAGCACTCCATGGGCACACACTCGTACCGCCTGAGCATGAACCACTTTGGGGACATGGTGAGACCAGTTTCTAGACAAAAACCAAAATATACATGCATGCATAACCTGATTTGATTACAAGATGTTCCTATAAACATGTGCCCTTAAATTAAAGCTAGAAAACGGATGATGCAGTGAATGGATTTTTAGTTTGGCATAAAACATTGTACACATTTTAAACTCGTCCAAGTATACACAAAGCCTCGAAAAACATAGTGAATCTGTGGGACATGGTCATACGAAGACAAACAAAATGGGGGGGGGGGGGGGGGGGGGAAATGTTAAATAACACTGTTGCGCATAAAACTGGGGGAATCACAGGATAAAAACACTAAGTTGAGTTAACTGTGACAATAATTAGTTAAAATACTTCAGCACTGAATTGTACCACAGCTGCCTTTACTCTTCACGTCTTCTTGTAAATCTTATTCACATTGTCCGCGTCACTTACTCTCTTGTCTTTCTAGACTCACGAGGAGTTCAGGCAGATCATGAACGGCTACAAGCGCAAAGCGGAGAGAAAGGTCACGGGGTCCCTGTTCATGGAGCCCAACTTCCTGGAGGCCCCACGTTCTGTGGACTGGAGGGATAAGGGCTACGTCACTCCCGTTAAGGACCAGGTAATAACGTCTTTATGTCTCGTGTAGCCTCGCGGCTCCCAGACAACAATACTTGGTGACTTATCAAGGTGTGCTTAAATGTGTTTGGCAGAAAGTATAAATGTGTATACATGTTTTGCTGTAACAGTGTAGGGAGTGTTGACAACAACTGAGAAGACTTATTGGATCTTTTACTTTTTGGAAAAAACAACCTGTTAGCTGTGGCTAGTGGTGGACCCTTTGTACCTTGTTCATCAGGAACAGCAGGGTGCTACGGATACATTAGAGCAATTCTGGTCATGATGACTACTTGTATATAACTAGCATTTAAAATGCATTAAAAAAAGAACAATCTTCTCTGAAATGTCAGTCTTTCACAAAAATGGACATTAATTAAAAGTAAAAGACTCGTACAGTCAGATGTTGATGCAGTAAAGACACAATTACATAATGTGTAACTTTGAACAGTTGCATCGTTACAGATTTGCTCATTCGAAACAACAAGGGCACTCTGCTCACTGGCGTTTGCTTGAACAGAGAGATAAGATGGCCACTTGCAGGTTATTTTTGTTATCTAGCTTCACACACACTCCTCCTCTCTGAGGGTACAGTATGTCCCTACCCACTACTTTGCAAATGCATCAACACCCTGTAAGATGAAACCAGTCTGACCAGCTCACGGTGAACTAGGTGGAGCACAACACTATTGTATACATTAGGGCAAAGTGCTGGGGAGCAACTTCCCATATAATTGTATTTATAGAAGTGCTTTCAAAGGCAGAGAGATAAAGTGCAATCACAAGATGCATAATGCCACATGGATGACATTGTTAAAGGACTAAAATAAAAAGATTTGTACATAAAGCAACAATAAGAGATTTTAAGAATACAAATAGGACTTTGTCTTTGTCTAGATGTTCAAATCATTGTTTCCCCTCACCAAGAGGCCAAAACACAAGTATTTAATTTACAATCATAAAAAGCTACTGAAACAAAATGTCCGACATCAGAAAGAGACACAAGAACACGAAACATGTTTTTTGTTTTGTTTTTAAAACTGAATAACTTACAGGTGGCATTAAAGTCTGGATGCACCATAGTAATATTTTGATTGAATGATCCTGGACTAAAGGAAACAGACTTTATGTCTTTGTTATCTAGTCTTTACTCAGTCCTCTCTCTGTCTCAGGGTCAGTGTGGCTCTTGCTGGGCCTTCAGCACCACCGGAGCTCTGGAGGGTCAGCAATTCAGGAAGACGGGCAAGCTGCTGTCGCTGAGCGAGCAGAACCTGGTGGACTGCTCCAGACCCGAGGGCAACGAGGGCTGCAACGGTGGTCTGATGGACCAGGCCTTCCAGTACGTCAAGGACAACAACGGCCTGGACTCTGAGCTATCTTATCCTTACGTTGGGACGGTACGTGTGTCATGGGAGGGAAAAGTGTGTTGAATACAGTTAACGTTGGTGTTTTTAAATCTTAACTCGAGGTTCACAATTTTTGGGTAGCTCAAAGGTTACTTTTCCCATAACATGGAGTTTATTTTATTTTAATTACCATTTAGAAAGCTGTTTTTGAAAAGCCCTAAATATAAGTTAAAGTCTTAAATTCATTAAAACAAAGCAATAAATCTGACTATTTATTTGTTGCTAATTGTTTGGTTATTAACAAACTTATCTTTTTATCTGTTTGACTTATCAAATGTATTGAATTGCTTGAAAATATAACTTTTAACCAATTATCTAGATTGTTGCAGATTAATAGTTAAATCCATTAACTTCATTTAGTGTTTGAATTGGGGAACAGCATTTGGATTCAGGAGTTCTGTGTTGCCGCTATAACGTCCCGCTTGCCTTCTTCTTCCAGGACAACCTGCCGTGTCACTATGACCCCTCCTACAACTCTGCCAACGACACCGGGTTCGTCGACGTGCCCTCCGGTAAGGAGCACGCTCTGATGAAGGCCGTCGCCTCCGTGGGACCCGTTTCAGTCGCCATTGACGCCGGTCACGAGTCCTTCCAGTTTTACCAATCAGGTCAGTCAAAGACACTTTAAGTTTTTGCTGGTATCTTCTGCCCTGTTTTTAAGAAAGTTTCTAAGTAACTGAATAATTGTTTTTTTAGGAATCTACTATGAGAAGGCGTGCAGCTCCGAGGAGCTGGACCACGGTGTGCTGGTGGTGGGTTATGGCTACGAGGGAGAAGATGTGGACGGAAAGAAATACTGGATCGTGAAGAACAGGTCAGTGGAAACCATTTGTCCCCACAGTGCAGAATATCACAGTCTGCTTGTATTTGTTAGATTAACTACTACCGGCAAAGAAAGTATTTCTAGGAGTAAGTACTTGCAATATTGCGCCTATAAATCTAATTAACAAAAGCCAAAATTGCAAACTATTACCAACATAATTTTAGCATTGAACTTGGCTTGAGAACACAACCTAATATATATCTTTTAAGGTTTTTTCTTATATCTTTTAGTTTGGGACGACAAAGTATTTATTTTAGGTCCAGTCAGCATCAATTTACAATTTTAATAGGATTATTTTAAATAAAAAATTCTTGAAACATTTTTAAACTCTTTTTTTGTTTTACCAATTTAATTTCTGAAACTGATTTCCTGATCTTTTGTTTGTCTTCTTGCAGCTGGAGTGAAAAGTGGGGAGACAAAGGCTTCATCATGATGGCTAAAGACAGAAAGAACCACTGTGGCATTGCGACAGCAGCCAGTTACCCTCTTGTCTAACGTTAGCTCAGCTGCACTGAGTCAAGTGGTTTTATTGCAATAGTCTGGTTGACGGCGGCGAGCGACAGATCAGAGCGAAGATATCGACAGGAGATTCTGCGATGTTTTATGAAGAGAAACAGTGTTTGTTGTTTTTAGGGGAATGATGCCATTTTGTTTTTGGCTGTCTTTATTTTATCTGGAAATAGATTTTAGTCTGATGTTTTATTCTTTGTAAATATGTTTATGCTGCTTGGTAAGTGAACACTTGCTATGGTCATTGTAAATGATTTTTTTTTTTTTTTCTACTTTTACTGTGATCAATTAAAGTTGAGAAACACTAGTTTGGTGTTGGGACTTTCTTTTTAAAAGTGTTGTATTTTTGATCCCTTCTAAAGATCCGGTGTCATCTGTTCTTCCAAAATGTCAACTTTTCATGAACTAAGAAAACGCCTCAGGATCATGTCATTTTCACTTAAGAACATTCAAAACGCATTCTTGAATCATTACATGGCAAAGCATTTGTTTCGATAGCTGTGGAAGCTTAATGGGGCATTAAGTCATCAGTAACCTCTCAGGACTCGACAAGTGTTGTCCCACATGCAGGGATCAATGTCACTGCATAATATCTTCAGCTGCTATAGCTCGATGGCCTTGATCACAAAATAATATCTGGACCTGCTTTATCTTAGAAAAACAGAAAAATAAATATTATTCGGTTACAATAATAACAATGTTATTCGGACCACTAAACGACTTGTTAATTCCACATGCTGGCTGTGTAGAGTCACATGATTTCATGTAAAGCAGCTGAGCTCCTGACGCCTAGGTACTGGGATTTATAGGATTATTGATTCTTTAACAATTGGGCTGATTCATAAGAACTTTACTGAAGTGCTGAAAGTAAGAGGTGTGGACACCGATGATTACTTTTCGTGTTTATTTCATTCAGGGCAATTTAAACTACATGACTTAAAGATGAGTTTTATAATAAAATGATCATTACGTCTATAAAATGTCTGAGGTGACCTGTCTTTTGTCTGACCAATAATAAAAGATTTTCAATATACAATGATAAAAAGGGAGCAAATCGTGGGAATCTTTGCTTATATGAAAGATGATTACTCAATTGTTTTGTTAGTGGTAATTAAAGGTCATCTAGAATAAGAATATTAGGTTACAGCACTTTTATGAATGGGGATGAGTTGGGAACAAATAAATGAATTTTCTTTACATACATATACATTAGAACGTATTGTGATATAAATATTATGTCATGTATCTGAATTATTACTTTACAATTAAATTTAAGTGATTTCTTAGTATTGAAAGGTGTGTTTGTTTTCTGTAACATATTTACTTCACCTCTGTGTTAACGCTGATCCGCAGAACAAACAGCACTGTGTTGTGCAAACTAAAGAAGGAAGAGTGAGAGAAAGAGAGAGGGAAGGAAATTTAACGGGTAACATAATAACAAAAAACAGGGTAAAATAATAACCATAATGCCATGGTGAATATTTTTTTGGAGTTTTCGATTGAACTTATTTAAATAAACTTTTAAACAAAACAAAGTATTTATATATTAAGATGGTTTGTTCTGGCATTACGTTAAACCATTTAAAGAATTCTTTAGAAGAAGGTTCCACTGAGGGATTCTTGGATTTTGGAAAAATATATTTTTAACCTATTTGTCATTAATTTTGTATATTTGTATGAATTGTTTATCAGTATTTGTGTCTGGTTAGTCAAAAGTAAAAAGTTACGCTGATGAAACAAGAAAAAAAAACAAGGAAATAATAAAACAAATTATAAAACAAATAAAGGTCAAGAAAACAGATGTTTAAATAAAAGAATGCAAAAACAAAATCAAAAATACTGTATCAAATTTTGTAATTTGGAAAATAAATTGTGAATCTTTCGGAGCATTTACTTCATAAAAGGTGGAATAAGATTCAATAAACTCAATTAAAGTGTCAGGGTGTTGAGGGGATGTCTCGGAGAAGGGAAGTTTGGGGTTCCTTACTGGACTGCTGCCCCAGCGACCCGACCCCGGATAAGCGGTAGACGATGGATGGATGGATGGATGTTGCTCAGAATAAGAATCTCAGTGCGGCTCTTCCCTGTGTCAAAGATTTAAAAACAAACTAATGATGTGGAAACTGGATTCTTCCTCTTTCTTATTGGACATGGACATGTTGTGGTTCAGGAAATTAATTTAGCAGTTTTTTTCAAACAATGTACTGTAGTATATATTATTATTATTATTATTATCACTTTAAATACATTTGTACAAAACAACAATCACCTGTGTGAGGACAAGCTGAAATGTACAGGAAGCTGCAGAAGACCCACTTGTCATGTAATTGTTTATTTTAGTTTTCTGATGATCTGTCGTGATATTATTACGTAACAATTTTCCTTTTCTGTGTAGCACAATTATTTTATAGACAAAAAAATCTTCAAAAAAGTTCATTATTTAAAACGATGTTATAAAAATTGTTAGACTTATTATTCAAGTATTAATCTATGATCTGGGATTAAAGATTTAACCACACACATTTATAATAATAATTGCAAAATAATTATTTTCTGATGTCATTCTTGTTACATAGAGATCCAAAAATAACTTTTTGCCATTGTGAGAAAACTAAATTCTGTCCCTTCATAGAAACATTGGGAGAATCCTGATGTGTATTAAAGCAGCTTCACTGGTACTTCTTCACAAAGTCCAGGAACTCGTTGACGTCATCAGGGGATCCGACCACGAAGGGGACCCGCTGGTGGAGCTCCTCGGGCTGGACGTCCAGTACCCTCTGAGTGCCGGTGGAGGCCAGACCTCCCGCCTGCTCGATGAGGAAGGCGATGGGGTTGCACTCGTACATCAACCGCAGCTTTGGGTTAGACCATTTTGGAGAAAGATATCGTTATGAAACACAGATTAAACAGGATCAACGTGTTGCTATTTTACGGTCAAAAGCTTTGTAAGCAGGCTGTAAACTCACAAATCATACAGTATTTATAAGACTTTGTGACAGCACAAAGTAAATGTATTTCTATTTTTATAGCAGTCATTCGATGTTATCTGACTTTGACGGAGCACATCAGGTGAATACTACATCATCTACTACATACTACTACATCTCTGAGGTGGAGGAAGAACTAAAACTAAAACCTGCAATACCACAGTGTAGAAATACAAGTAAAAGTCCTGCATTTAAACTCTTACTAAAGTAAAAGTAAAAGCACCAAAATATACGTAAAGTACCAAAAGTAGAAGTGCTCATGATGCAGAATGGCTCATTTCAGTATAATATATAATATATAATTATAACCATTGATGCATTAACGTGTTCATCATTTTAATGTTGCAGCTGGTTAAGGTGGAGCTCATTTAAACTACTTTATATACTGCTGGGTAGCATAACCTGTAATAATACATCATCCTTTTGATTTATATTTTGTATTAATGTTCTAAATTTGCAAAGTAACTAAAGCTTCCAAAATAAATTTAGTGGAGTAAAAATGACAATATTTGCCTTCAAAATGTTCAAAATGCAGTGGTCAAAAGTCAAAAGTCACATAAAAAAAGAAATACTTGAGTACAGGTCAAGTGAGTAAAGTTTGTTCTTAAGTATAGTATGTGAGTGAATTTATTTAGTTACTTCCAATCTATACAAGGACGTATTTGGTGAAAAGGTTTTTTGGTTGTGAGCGAGTTTAAACAGTTTCACTTCCCAGAAAGCACTGCTGGACATCTGTGTTATAACTGAGCTAAATTTGGCTGAAGTGTGAACGTTTAAAAGGTTTAATTTCAGAGCCTGTATGTCAGTTTGAAGCAGGTTTGATTTATTATCATGACATATCAAAGAAATATCTTTCCCTCGTGGTCCTCGTCCAAACTGCACGTTGAAACTGTCATTTAATGAATAATAGGAGTAATACATTTTTTTTTTTATGTATACGTAACTATATATATTACTAGTAAATGTAATTTACCTCTCTGGGAACCATCACCTTATCGTGGTGGAGAGGTTTGTGTGTCCCTATGAACCTGAGAGCTGTGTTGTCTGGAGCCTAGTGCTCCTAGTAGGGTCTTCCAAGGCAAATTGGTCTCAGGCGAGGGGCCAGACTAAGAATGGTTCAAAACGACTTCATGAAAAAAAGGGAAAGGAAAAGAGAGACCCTGCAGGGAGGAAGCCCGGGGCCCCCGTCTGGAGCCAGGCCCAGGCGGAGGGCCCGACAGCGAGTGCCTGGTGGCCGGGTTTGCCACAGAGCCCGGTTGGGCCCTCACAAGTCCCCGGCTGAGCGCTGCTACGTTGGAGTTCACGTGGTGGACCCCGGTGGTCAGGGAAGCCGTCTGACTGAAGAAGGAGTCCTTCCGGGTTATGTTATCTGGGAGGACTCCGGAAACAGTTGCAGGATACCGAAGGACTAGAAGAGCGGCAGCCTCTGCGGTGTCAGAGGCAAAACAGCGGGTGTGGGAGAAGTTCGGAGAAGCTATGGAGAAGGACTTTTGGTCGGCACCAAGGTGCTTCTGGAAAACCATCCGGCACCTAAGGAGGGGGAAGCAGGGAACCATCCAAGCTGTGTACAGCAAGGGTGGGACCCTGCTGACTTTGACTGAGAAGGTTATCGGGCGGTGGAAGGAGCACTTTGAGGAACTCCTGAATCCGACTAACACGCCCTTTATGGTAGAGGCAGAGCTGGAAGCTGATGGGGGATCATCGTCAATTTCCCTGACGGAAGTCACTGAGGTAGTCAAACAACTCCACAGTGGCAAAGCCGCAGGGGTTGATGAGATCCGTCCAGTAATGCTGAAGGCTTTGGGTGTTGAGGGGCTGTCTTGGTTGACACGCCTCGTCAACATTGCGTGGAAGTCTGGGACAGTGCCTAGGGGTTGGCAGACCGGGGTGGTGGTTCCCCTATTTAAAAAGGGGGACCAGAGAGTGTGTGCCAACTACAGGGATATCACATTTCTCAGCCTCCCCGGTAAAGTCTACTCCAAGTACTGGAAGGAAGGGTTCGGCCGGTAGTCGAGCCTCTGATTGAAGAGGAACAATGCGGATTCCGTCCTGGTCGTGGAACAACGGACCAACTCTTCACTCTCGCAAGGATCCTGGAGGAGGCCTGGGAGTACGCCCATCCGGTCTACATGTGTTTTGTGGATCTGGAAAAGGCGTATGACTGGGTCCCCCAGGTGATACTGTGGGAGGTGCTGCGGGAGTATGGTGTGAGGGGGTCACTTCTGAGGGTCATCCAATCCCTGTATGCCCAAAGCGAGACTTGTGTCCGGATACTCAGCAGTAAGTCGGACTCGTTCCCAGTGAATGTTGGCCTCCGCCAGGGCTGCGCTTTTTCACCAATCCTGTTTGTGATTTTCATGGACAGGATATCGAGGCGTAGTCGTGGAGGTGAGGGGTAGCAGTTCTGTGGCCTGAGGATCTCATCGCTGCTCTTTGCAGATGATGTGGTCCTTATGGCATCATCGGTCTGTGACCTTCAACAGTCACTGGATCGGTTCGCAGCCGAGTGTGAAGCAGTTGGGATGAGGATCATTACCTCAAAATCTGAGGCCATGGCTCTCAGCAGGAAACCGGTGGATTGCCTACTCCGGGTAGGGAATGAGCCCTTACCCCAAGTGAAGGAGTGTGGGGGCGATGGAGCGAGAGATTGGCCGGAGAATCGGAGCAGCGGGGGCGGTACTGCAGTCGCTTTACCGCACCGTTGTGACGAAAAGAAAGCTGAGCCAGAAGGCAAAGCTCTCAATCTACCGGTCGATCTTTGTTCCTACCCTCACCTATGGTCATGAAGAATGGGTCATGACCGAAAGAACGAGATCACGGGTACAAGCGGCCGAAATGGGTTTTCTCAGACGGGTGGCTGGCGTCTCCCTTAGAGATAGGGTGAGAAGCTCAGCCATACATGAGAGACTTGGAGTAGAGCCGCTGCTCCTTTACGTTGAAAGGAGCCAGTTGAGGTGGTTCGGGCATCTTGTAAGGATGCCACCTGGCCGCCTCCCTAGGGAGGTATTCCAGGCACATCCAGCTGGGAGGAGACCCCGGGGAAGACCCAGGACTCGGTGGAGAGATTATATCTCCTCACTAGCCTGAGAACGCCTCGGGATCCCCCAGTCGGAGCTGGAGGATGTGGCCCGGAGAAGGGAAGATTGGGGTTCCTTACTGGAGCTGCTGCCTCCGCGACCCGACCCCGGATAAGTGGTTGACGATGGATGGATGGATGGATGGATGGTAATTTACTTTTTTTTTCTTCCTTTAGTGCTACTTTTATATGGTTTGTTCCTGTTTTATTGTTTATATTCTATTCTAACTTAACATTTTTGAATATCTGTTATAATCTTCTGTGTGTAGCGCATTTCATTGTGCAATCCTGTTTTACATAATGACAATAAAACTTTGAACTTTGGAAACATAGGGTTCATATTATTCTGTTGACTGCTAGTCAAATGTTACTCTCACTAATAATTAATTAATCCCATTGCAATGCTCCATTTGTGTTATTATGTGTTTTGTTCTCATTATGTCTTACTTATCTTATGCAAGGTACGTTGAGGGTATTTGTACACACTTATTGGGTGAATTATTCATGTCATTCATTTTGTATATTTTTATGCATTTATTTATCATTATTTGCTCCTGAGTAACCAGACAATAAAATAGGTAAACAACATGATTTTTAAAGCCCTTTGAACTGCCACTGTGATTGTGCTGTATAAATACATTACATTAGCCTGCCTATATGTTAAGTATATAACAGATAAAGTTAAAGGTCAGTAAGTTTGAGGTCAAAGACATCACGACAACAAGCTGTTGTTCTACTACAGGCTGCTATTAAAGTCAGAATTAAAATCTTATTTGAATGTTTTGTTTTGTCATTTGAGCATGTGAATAATAAAATATTGTTAGAGGTGTACATAAAGACAGTAGCTTCAGGATAGATGGAGGACAGAATGAAAATGTGTGAGAGGTTGTTGTTTATCTTCACAACGAGCCTCGACTGTCTCTAAGCTTTATTTATCACAGGACGGGACAAACAGCTCCGGCCTCAGGTTACACACCTGCAACGTTCACTGCACACTTCCTCATTTAGCCTGCCAGCACCGCTTACCAATTTCTTAGAAAACTGTTTAAAATATTGCTTATGACTTACAAGGCTTTACATGGCCAAGTGCAAGAGAGTGAGCTTTTAACTCCTTACTTTTTAAAAAGATGTCTCAGAGCTGCTGTGTTAGAGCTGCTAGCTATTTCTACTTTTAAATCCTGAAGACACATTTTAATAGTCTCATTTGTTTACATCAATGGTTCTCAACCTGGGGGGTCGCAAGATCATTTCTAGAGGTCAACAGATGGTTGTAGAGGAAAAACATTTAAACAGCATATTTTAGAATGGGAAATGGCTTTTAACATTATGGCCTATACCAGGGGCATTCAACTAAATTTCTAAAAGGTCCAGTTAGAGAAAATTTCCGCGAGCAAAGGTCCGGAGCATCATAATGTCTAACTTGCGTTATGAATTAGTGTGATATATATTGTCAAATCTAATAAAGAAAGTACAATTTAAAAACATTTAGAACAATATTTATTGCCACTTAACATTGAACTATACAGATACTGTATATATAATACTGTAGATATGTATAGTGTTCTTCTCGGGCTGCATTTAAAAATAAAATTTAGAAAATAAATAAAATAGCTTTTGAAAAATTGTGCATCTTAAAATAAAGTGCTTAATCTTAGAAACATAAAATAAAGTGCTTAATCTTAGAAACACAAAATAAAGTGTAGCAGCAGCTTATTTTCCTTACTCTTTAACTGTTTCACATCTTGATTTAAGTCTCAACTGTTAGAATAATCAGTCTCAACACATCTTAACAGTTTAACAGTTTAACGCAGGCTAGCACATCCTGAGTTAAACTGTTCTCTGTGGCTGATGATGCTGACAGGTGGACTATTTGCTCTATTTTGTCACAAATCAAAATCACATTGGGCTCTTAGTGCTTATTTTCTGAGCCCTCAGTTCAGACTTGAGTGGGTATGTTTGGTCAAAAACGTTGTGCTTTGTCTCATAGTGGCGTTTCACATCACCACTTTAATGAGCACCACGGTCTCTGAGCATATGAGACGCTGGTGTTGTGCTCCCAGTGGGAAGGATGAACATGAATGAGTCCATTCTGGGTTGAAAGCTCGGTTGACTTTTCTCTTCTTGGAGAGCGCCATGAGTAGTTATTGTTCTCTCCCTGTCTGCCGCTCACTCGTCTCTTCGTCAGTGTTTCTCTCCCTTTCTCCGTCTTCCCTCCCTGTATCGCTAACTCGTCTTCCCGTCTGCCTCTCGCCTCTCGCCTCTCATCTGTTTGTATTCAGAGTCGCAATGTTTGCCGCCTGGAATGCACAGATTTGATTGGCTGCGTAGCATCACGTGGGATGACTTAACTCAAATGCCATTCGTCGGTGAGTTTCCTGTACTTACTATATTTTTATATATAGTAAGTATAGTTTATATATATATATTTTTTTATATTACTATAATTTATGCTTAGCTGTGCGGCTTACAGTAATAATATGCAAAAATGTTTAGACACCAAAAAGCATGAATCCCCTTGCCAACATATAGTGCATCTGCATGTGCAGTTTATAAGATATCAATGCGTTTGCATGGCGGGGTCGTGAATAACAACCTGATTATTCTGGGGGGTCGCAACTTGAATGATACCGCTCAGTTGTGCAACCATCCGATTCAGGTTATTTGAATAGTTTCACTTGTTCTACCTTTTAGATGATTTATTTGTAAATGTCTTTACCTGTGTGCTTGTTTTTTGCTGTTTCATGATTTTTTCTTCTATATTTGTGGTTTTTACGCCCCAACTTTAAGCCTCTGGTCCGATTTGGCGTCACCAAACTTTACAGGTGAGCAGTTGAGATCAAAATGAAGGCAGAGTTCGAAGACATGTGTGGCAAAGGTCCCAGAAGTAAAGGGGAAGGAATTTGGTAAAAGGCCGTTGGACACCACTTAAAGCCCCCGGGACGATTAGGCGTTTATAATCTGCCTATGTTTGTTTTTCTTTTCTTTTTGTTCTCATGATGGAATGACACTTGATTATTAATCATTTGTCGTCTTTAAAGCTGTCAAAAGTCTCACCTCCATCAGTGACCGCTGCACTGTAAACCACACTTTTACCCCTCAGACAAATGTTTTATTATTCTGTGCATAAAGTAGATGTTTGTGGGATCATAAAAATACTTTTGAAGATACAACTTGCTGCTGAAAAACAGCATGCTTTGAGATTTCCTCTCAGGTTTGCATTAGGGAAAGAATCACAGAGTTATCTGGGCTCGGGCCATAATTAACATTTTCAGTGTCTGTAAAGGTGTTTTTAAGATCCTGCGGTCTGTCCTGCCATTCCCAAATGCTTTGTGTGTTGATCTGACAGTCTTAGCAGTGGTAACGTGGCTTTGTGGAGGTCAGTCGTTACCTTTCCCTTGGGGCTCTTCTCGTTGGCGGGGTATAGGAAGATCCCTCCGTAGGCGATGGTGCGGTGAATATCTGAGACCATAGAGCCTACATACCGTGCTCCGTAAGGAGTGCTGCCATCCTGCAGGAAGTAAAAGTACATTTTAAATATTAGTGAATGTAGTAAAGAATGTTTTCAAACTGTGGTGTATCTCTTTCCAGATTTATCTAAAGCTGGAACATAGATTTTATGTATAATAAGTGATACTTCATCCAAAGTCCTTTTAGCATGTCTCCCCACAGCAGGGACACTTTGCCCGGAGGCCACTTTTGCAAAATGACAGGAGGCCGGGGGCCATGACCTGTGTCAGGGGTTCCAGGATTTCCTCTCCTGGCACTTTGTTTTGGATAAACAAGCTCTATTTGTCTATTTTGCTATCGCGAGCCAAATCCGTAAATTGAGTATCGCTGGTTGAGTACAGTAGGTTAAAAGTATAGTATGTCATAAAAATGTAAAAGAGCCATAGTATGTCATAAAAGTTGTCTAAATACTATCTGAAGTGACTTTTTTTATAATTTAAAAGATACAAATGGCCTCAGGCTAACAGCAAACAGTCACTTCTAAACATGGACGTTACATAAAACTGTCCAGTTGTAAACGTTTAGATAACTTGCTGTTTTAAAAGACAGGACATGAAATGGTGTTTCGTCTATGAAAGAAAACTGCTTTACACACATAAACGGTTTAAATTTATTACATATTGTTGTTTTCCTGTACAGTTAAAATACGCAGCTGCAGCAGATCTGCTTCGCACAGAGAGCACGAGCCATTCTGACCTGCCGAGGAAGCAAAACCAAACTGCAAACAACAGGCGGGTCAAAGTCCAACTGCCGCTGCTGCAACAAACATTAAAGCTAGGGTGGGTCATGTATTTTTAAATGATTTGTTTAAATACTATTTACATCCTAAGAGCATTCAATAAATCCAATGCTCTGATAAAAGAAAATGCTGTTGGAGCTAGTGCTGCTACTGTCATTAGAGAAGAGCAGGCAACATTGCACTTGGTTTTTGGGTTGAACAATACTCTTGCTGGCCTCTCCATTGTTACCCACCCTAGCTTTATGTCTGCTGCGTACCACAAAAACAATTTTCATGTTCTGAGTTATTTGTGGATCTTTTATTATTTAAAGAGTTTAAAAGATTTAAGAGATTATTCAAAGTGGAATCCGACTGGAGTTGCCCTGAAGTGAGAGTCATGTTCAGACCGGCACGACGTGATGCAGAGTCATGTGCTTGCTGAGTCACATCCTAGTCATCGTGTGTTTGTTTGTGTGTGTGTGTGTGTGTGTGTGTGTGTGTGTGTGTGTGTGTGTGTGTGTGTGTGTGTGTGTGTGTGTGTGTGTGTGTGCATGTGCGTGCGTGTGTGTGCGTGTGTTGATAGTATTTCCCAGACAAAGAGTTTAACACCTAATAGTTGTAAAAGTGTGTGAGTGAAATCACACACACCCAGAATGACAATAAATCTGATTTAACATTACTGTTGCGTCTC
Organism: Cottoperca gobio; assembly: GCF_900634415.1. NCBI lineage: Eukaryota > Metazoa > Chordata > Actinopteri > Perciformes > Bovichtidae > Cottoperca > Cottoperca gobio. The sequence continues at coordinate 22,908,576 of NC_041363.1, read as the reverse complement.
TTTTAGGAAGTTATTAAAATATTTGTTGAATAGGAATAACACTCCTGTCATACAATATAATTATTATAATGTGTTTAATGTGTCAGGGTGAATAGGTTTGTTATTCAACAGGTGACACATCTTAGAGCACACCTGGTTTACAAGCGAGCAGAGATATTTGACATATACCATCTCTAAACTAGATTTAAACTTGCCTGTCAGTCTTTTCAGCAACATTTGAATTCCAGTTTCACCTTGTGAGACATATTTTTGCTGTTTCGACATCCGACAGTGAGTAACAGTGAGTAACAGTGAGGTTCACTGTGCTGTGTCATGATGTGTGAAGTGTAACATGATGATCAGTGACGGTTTTTAACTTCCATTCGCTAAAACATCTAAATGAACATATTTTGCTTTGTAATGAAAGGTACTTTATAAATTATGTTAATATTTGTATGTTATGTTAGCACTAAATGAACATCTTTAGTACCATAAAAGGCAACGCTAGTTTATTTGTATAGCACCTTTAAACAATATGGCAATTCAAAGTGCTTTACGGAAGACATAAGAGAAAAGAAACACAAGGAAATATAAAAAGAGTAAATAAAATAGAAGTACAGTTAAAGTGCAGCATAAGATTACTAAAAACAGAAACAGAAAAGTCTTTAAATGAACTGACTGGAAGTTATTTCTAGTTGCATAAACACCGATAATGCTGCTTCTCCAAAAGAACGATGAGCGATGTAAACACACGCAGCTGCGAGTGACACACATAAACAGCTATCCAGTGGAAGTGTTTGAAACACACTGAGTGAACTGGACACAGGACGAGTGGATTTATGCTGCAAGATTGGTTTGAATGATTATGTTTAAATGTTTTGGTTCTTTTATTTACTTTATTTGCCATTACTCTGTTGGAATCCATTCTCACTGAAAACTACAGCTGCTGTCTTCAATCAGGCAGGTTTTAAGTGAAGTATTCCTTTAAAACAGATTGGTTGAGTGTATAAATGGTAAAAGAACGGAATAAAAATACAATATTACAGGTTTTTGAGTCCGGTTTTGTGCAACTGTGGTGACGAATAAGCCTCAGAGACGGACACTAAAGCTGATATTTCATTCATAACAGTGCGATTATATCAGCGAACTCATCACTGATGAGCAAGCTATCTCTGCAGTCAGGTTGGTGACCGTGCTGCAGAAGTGCTGACTGTGCCTTGTGGAGATCAGAGTTTCCTGAGGAACCTGATGTTTCCTGCAGTAAATTGTGTTGCCATCCTGCAGCTCAGCTGACCGAGCATCGTCCCGTCTGACCAAAACCTGTCACGCTCCTCTGATGGATCACATGTCTGTTGGACGCTTGCTCTTTGCTCTCTCTGCCTGTGGTACCTGGCTGCATGAAGCATCTTTACTTTAATATTTAACTCAAGATTTTCAGATTACATTTGACCCTTTCCAGTTCCTTAAATGTACAACTATATTAAATGTATTTTATTTATGTTGAATGTGCTCGTTCCAACAATAAAGCTACATGAAACATTTGAACTGTGTCTGAAGTTATCAGGACTTTCTGACATTTTATTTGAATGTTACTATTCTGTCTATTTGAGCTGCAGCGAACCAGCAGCCAAACACATTTTAACTTGAGTTTTGGCAAATTATTTCACATCACTGTAAGTTTTCACAATAAAGTTTGAGCTAATAATTAGGCTGAAAAGGGCAAAAGGAAAAAAGAGTAAAAGTAGCTTTTCCTCTTGAGGTTTAAGGTAAATATACATTATTGAGAAACACTTAAAGAACTCTAACATACCCCTTGAAGAAAAATAAACCAAAAGTCCTGTTTAAATTCATTCTTCCTAAGCATAAGTGTAGCGGTCTGTGTCAGCGCAAGAGATGCTAATTTATAATGTACAGGTAAAGGTATCAGATGCAAAACCACCAACACATAGTGGAACTGATCAATGTCTAAACTCTGGCTCAGATTATGTTTGTGATGTGCGCAGCAGTTTCTCTCAAAGTTGCTTCATTTCGCTCTCACCTCCGGGTACTTCTTGTGCTTGAGGTACTCGTTGATGGAGGGGTGGAAGTACTTGGCGTAGCCCTCGTTCAGACTGTAGATCTTCCCCTTCTGCTTGATCTTCACGTTCCTCTCAGTCAGGATGAACTCGCCGAGGGCCTGAGGGACAACACAGACAAGACTGGATTTATTGAAACAACTCAATTTATTTCATTAGGGAGATCATTTAAATTAAATTTATGAGAATTTGATTTGTTTTAAGGGAAATCTGAGTGAAAGAGATGTTTAAAAAAACATATTTAAAGGGTTAGATTAGATAAATGAAGGATAGAAAACAAACTCAATATGCTTTTGTGGAAAAATCATTATCTGGAAACAGTCCATTAAAAAAAAGCTGCAGGAGTCTGCAGAATACATGTTCTGTATTATAAAATGTAATATGTAATGACATTTTCTGACACTTATTTTATGGCCTGAAGATCTCTCGTTGTTTGTCTTGTTGATGCATAACAACAATCACAAGATTACTTAAAAACATGCATTGAAGCTTTTCATCCTCTAATAACTAAAGCTGCTTTTCCAAAAGGCAAATTCCTAATTTGTTGTCTCCAAGCAAAAAAAAAAGGAAAAAAAGGTCTGAATGTGGAACATGATGCAGTAATATGATATGGGTAAGTCGATCATTAAAGGGATTTATTGACTTAAAATAATGATAAAAAGATAAAGATGATAAATATATATAAATGATATTGAAAAGGGAAAAAACTTCCAAAATATATTTTTTAAAAACTGCATTTATTGCACCAGTCTTGATTTTTTTTTACATTTTACTAAGATGATTTATACTGCCAAATTAAAAGGGATTTATGTGTGTTTTTACAGCCCCATCCATCACTGATTGCACAGTGGACACGTGCAGCATGGAGGAATGAAATACAAAAATAAAAGCAGTAAAAACATATAACAAGGAACTGCCATTAGAGACAATACTGCTGGGCAGAGCAGAAAGCTGAAAGAAGAAGACATCAGTGGACTGCAGATCTCAGAGGAAACCTGTAGACATTTGATTTGAGTGAGTATGAAGTCTCACCGGGTCCAGCATGAAGAAGTTGAGGCCCGCGCCGGTGCTGAGGGCCACCAGGGTGGCGCTGCCGTACAGCGTGTAGCCCGCACACACGATTTTGTGTCCCGGCTGCAGAGCGTCTTCCTCTGTAGGCTCCCCCTCTGACACCTGAACCACCCGACATAAACCAACAAAGAAGAAAACATGAGCAGTGATATCCTGCAGACTTCAGTTCCCCAGACAATTCAAACCTAAGCGTGTTCTATGCAAACAAAAGAGGAGGATAAAAGGGACCACATTTACTGCTAGTGTACAAACAAAGAAAACAACCATATATCTATTTTAAAAGCATGTCAATTCAGAGAAACAGGTAAGAAACGGGTGAAAAAAACAAACATAAATAACTTACGACTTATTTAAAATAAGGCAAAGCAAAAAAAACAGACCAATAAAGTTTCTATTTCATATTCAATCAAACCAAATGTCTGTCTATATCTCACAGACAGGCTCGAACAGAGACGACGTGTACACAGTACGTCTGCATTTGTATAATTATTGCATGTTTCTCTACTTGCTAAGCCAATACAAAAAGCTGTAACTCTGCAAATGATTAAATAACTCAATTTGCATCCAGTTTAACAAGCGGGAACTCCGATTCGCTGGACAGCAGTGCCCCTTTGTGTCTGCAGGCTGTTACTGCACTTTAAAATGAGCATTTACACGAAAAATATCCTAATATATCACATATAAAACTATTCTGACACTCACATGCTTGCATTTCATAAAACATAATGAATGCAGTTATTATATCATTATTTAAAAAAATAGATTTGCTTGAACTATATTTGTTTGATGCTTTCTTTTCCTAATTTATTTCTTAATTTTAAGGTATTCCTCCATCTTTAGTACAAGGAACTGCAGACGTAAAGTAAAATTGCATTAAATGTAATCAGTCATTCTTAATGAAATAAATACTGAAGGTCTATGAGCCATAATCAGTTTACAAACAACATTTGAAACAGTTACTGTAGTTTCTGTAAAGACAGTTTTGCTGCAGGGATCTTGTATCCTTTCCTTGTACAACACATTCTTTATCTTATGATTTACTACGTCTGGAATGATCCTCATGTAAAATAAATAAAACGTTGTATGATATTTGTGATATCAGAATCCTCTCTTCATGGGCTGTGCCTCTCCGCAGAGGGCAGACTCACCCGTTTGTAAATGGCAAATATGGTTCCAATAGAAGCCAGCAGTCGATGTTACTGGAGCCGTCCAGAGGGTCAAAACAGACCACGTACTTTCCCTGTGATAAAACAAAATATTATTATTATTAGGAATTAGAAAAAACTGTCACTCTATTTAATTAAATCTAAAGGATTTCACATTTAACCTGTTTCTCTTCCATTTATTTCATGACCTTTTTAAAATAACAAATAATTCTCACTATCAGCAGAGCATAGAGATAATAGAGTGACAAGAAGACCTTAATAAATAGGTCATTTTGTAAACAGCATTCAGCTGTTAGCTGTGGCTGTAGATCTGATATTCATTTTCAGTTCTCAATCATTTACGTGTTGTCTAATTCAGCAGCAGCCAGGAGTTTAATTCAACATACGGTATTTATTCAGCAGATATAAGAGGACAGGGTAGTAATGAGTCGGGGCAGCACTCAGGTGATGTGTGAACTGCTTAACTTATTTTCAATTGTACTGTATTCAAGTGCTATTAATGACATTCCTCTAACACATCCTCCAGAGCATTACACCTTATTGATATTACTCTGACACGAGGTTTCAGGGGGTTCAACAAACACTGGTGTCATAAACCAGTCAGAACGAACTTCCATCCTCCGGAAATGATTTTGTATATTACGATGTTGTGGAGCAGTGGATATCAAGTTTCAGGAACATTTCAGCTTCATATGTAAATGCAACTAATACACAATGAATGTGTAAATCGTGTTACTTGCTTTTATTATTTTTTAAATGTAAAACAATTTGAGCTTGTATAAAAGTTGCTATGCAAATACAGTTTATAATAATAATTATTATTATTATTATACATACTGTATTGCCCTGTAATTTTGAATTTAATTGCTTTTGAAAAGTTTCTATTTTTACATATATTCTTATCTTAATTTGATATACTTCTACTTTTCCCCCTCTACTTATCTGTGCTGCTGCCTGGGGATCAATTAAAAGCACTTCTTACCCAATACACTTTTGAGTTACAGAACAGGTGTATTCCTGCACTAATGCAACTTAAAACATATTTTTTAAAACATGCATCATCATGCAGTGTTGCTGCTCACCCTCTTGTCCTTGGGAGTGATGATGAGCTCCTTGTTCTCCTCCGACACCATGCAGCAGGTGCTGTAGGAGGCCTGCAGCATGTTGATGACCAGGTCGTTGGACAGCACGTCCAGCTTCTTCACATCGTCACCCGTCACGTTCACGGAGCCCGCCAAGCCCTGCCTGTGAGGATCAGTCGATCAGCAGTATTGCAGTGACAAAGTACATGCACTCAAGAACTGTTCTTCAGTACAAATTCAAACTACTTGAGTATTTCCATTTTATTCAGCTCAATGCTTCTACTGACGTCTCAGAGGGAAATATTGCATTTTGTACTACATTTGTTTGTCAGCTTTACTTTTAATCCCCTTACCTTCCAGACTTGGTGATTCTGAATTTGTGTTTCATTATGTGTTGAGAAAATGTTCCTACTTCTTGAGTTAAATAAACTATTTAGAAACATTCCCCGATGAGATGGATCGTCACAAAACAGGCAGGCAGTTCTGAGCTCATGAAAACTTTATTAGAGATACGTGGTTCTCACAGGACAGTGACGCTACAAACATGAAGATCTTATAGAATATGATGCATACTTTAAGTACTTCTGACTGATAATACTTTTCTTTAGAACGGTTTGCAGGATATTGTACTTGGTGATATTAGTAGAATATAATTTATGAAAGAAAAAGAGATTTAGTCATGAGCTGGTGGAGACAAACACAAAATGTATCCTGATGGTGTTTATCTTTAGTTTTTCGTCAGCAGTTGAACTGTGTTTGGTTACATCATGTCAACGTGTGTCAAATTCACTCTTTATGATTTGGTTTCAATAACACTTTCCTTCAAGTCCCCCTGTTTAGCACTGATCAGCAGTATACAAACATGTAAGTAACTAGTTTATAACACACTATGATGTAGGTTTAAGCAGAATTAACAGTTTATTAATGTATGTGTAGCTCCTCCTGTTGGCACCCATACAGGCTGTTGTACAAACTGACAATATAGTAAAACACAGTTATAATAATACAAATTGTTTTGCACTTGTACATTAAAACACATATCCTCATCGGTGTACAACTACATTATAGTGTGTTATAAACCATTTATTTAATATTTGTGTACTGCTTATAAATGCTAAATAAGGGGAGTAGAAGTAAAGTGTTACTTGTCAGTATTACTGCAAGAATATCAAGCTAGAAATTGGGAAAATATTAATTGACACTTCATATGATGGAACTTGTGTATTCCTCTAAACAAGTTCCAAAAATCAAAGCGTTACATCCATTAATGTAATGGTTACTGTATGTTTTGTTTGTGCAAGGCTAACATTAGGGCCACGCTTGGATGTCACGATCTGCATGCAGCCTAAAAGGCAGCGCTGCTAAAGAGACTCCACTCAAAACTACAGTCGGAAATCTGCCTTTTTTATTCTCTGAATGAAATCACATGATTCTGCAGATCACTGGCTTCTCTACAATGTCAATTAACCTTAACAAAGAACTGGCTATCTTGCAAGAAAAGACACTGAAATGCACGCTCACTGTCTTACAAAACAGCAGTGTGACTTCTACGGCATTCAAAGTAATCAATCATATTGGCACTTCCTGCTCGGTCACTCCACTGCGTCTATGGTTGAGCGTTGAAATCGTCTTCTAAATCTTCAACGTACACAGAACACTCTTGGCTCATATATCTACTGTGGGAGTGAAGCAAAATGTCAAACAACCACCGATAGCCAGACACTGAATTCCTATCGGCTCTATGACCTTAACCTCTGACCTCTCTGTGGAGGGACGCAAGCAACACAAGTTGTATTATCTTTTTGTAAAAAGATAAAATCTGCACATAGACATATTTCACTGTCACTAATGTAATGCTGTATTTATATCAATTATTCCCAGTAAGCCTACACCAGTACCACAGTACTTACAGGTGGGCCAGGCCTGCCTTGCGCACAGCAGAAGAAATGGCTTTTATAGCGGTCAGCATGGCATTGATGAGCTGGGTCAGCTCACCGGTCGCCCCCTTAGCCTGGCGGCCGGTCTCGATAATGAACCGGGTCAGGGTCCATACGTCCGTGTCAAACGTGGAATGGTCCGTCATGCTGGTTTCTGGTCCTTCTGTCCCTCCTGGTGGGCAGCAGATCGAGCGGAAGACGGGCGGAGAATGAGAGACCTCATTATAAGCCACGTCCTTTTCATACCCAGAGTCATGATGGCAAGCCAAGGGGAGCTATTTGTGAGTGCAGTGTGTATTTGGAGATGCGTGAGGAGGTGTCAGGTGTCCGCTAGAGAGACGGGCACAGTTTAATCCTGCACAAGAAAAGCCCTGTGTAGTAAAAAGAAAAAAGAAAAGCAAAGCTTGCAGCATGTTAGACAACAGTAACTCAAAAAACTTGAGAGCTCGAATTTAAATGTTCTGTATTTTAACCACATTTGTTTGCACATGAGATGAGTTGAGTCTGGTGCTGCAACAATAAAGGAACAACTTTCTACATAACCAAGTTCACGTGGTGAACAATGAAGCTTCACTTATGTTAAAACATCCTGTTTTGAAAATGTCTGTAATGTTTTTTAACAGAAGTACAAGCATGTACACATAATACTGTAATATGTCAACAGTATTATAAACTAACTCTTAGTTTAAAGAGAGTTTTGATTAATTATTTTACGTTACTGAGCTAAAAGACACTTTGGTTGAAGACTGAGAGGGAGAAAGATGTGAGTTTATTATGAAGAGAGTAAAAGCAGACTCAGTTGGGAGGTTTTAGCACAACAGCAGCTCAACGAAGCTTTAAAGGTCAATTGGGCTCTGTGAGCTTCGACTGACCTTTAGCTCAAAGGTCGACCTCGCTGGATAAAGTATCTCTTAACCTTTGTTGATAGTATATCTTACAGATTTTTAATTTCTAAAACGCAATGACTTTATTTTTAGTCAATTTATTTTCTCTAGTCTTTGCTTATTCTAATTCAAACACCAAATGTATTATATACATTTCAAATAGTTTTGACCCCAAAATAATTAAATGATTCAACCTTCTATTTATTCGATGTCCCCACAGTGTAGCAAGACAGGGAGGAGTGTAAGTGACCCACTATCATTATTGAACCACAATGCAATCTGGCTCTAAACATTCAGGGAAGCGGTTTTCTTTGGGCCCTCTGCCTCTACTCAGTGGTTACATTGAACAGGTTTAAACTGTGATTCGTCCGTCCTGTTGTGACTTTTTGCATCCTAAAAGCATCCTCTCGGCCATCTGACTGTAAAAATCCAGTTGAGCGGATTCCAGGCTTTTGAGCTGTAATGTATATAAAAGGCTGAATGTTTAAGAGTTCTTAAAAAAAAACCAAAAAAACACTTTAGTTTCAAATTCTCAATGAATATACAAACTGCATGTTCGTGAGAAGATGCGACACATATTTCAAAACACTGATTTGTATTTATTGAGAGACTTCATTCCAAACAGAAGTTGTTCACATAATAAAAAGGCATCATGGTTTGTTTGCAGAGGTTTATATTTGGTCCTTCACATGACACATGTTCGTTCTTATTCAAAAAGGCACAACTGGAGGTAAACAGGAGGAAGGCTTCTGCTTTTATTTAAGTGCATTTGACTGTTTGGCACATTTGGTCTTTGGTAGTTTTTTGTGGAATGAGTTTTTGTGTAATTGAGCTCATGGTACAGTTTTCATGCTTTGCATTGAACCACCTTCCATCTATTATCCGTCAGCAGAACATGAACATTGCTGGTTTGGCATTAAAAACCTTATAACTACACATTTGTGTTTTAACTGAGGAAATCCCCTGACATTCTCTGTTATAAGAAACCATTTCAAACTCCACAAAATGTCATAAAAATGCATTTGCATCGAGTTTAAAAAGGAGGCAGACTTCCAGTTTGCAGTTACAAGGTTTTTGCTGCACAGGGAAGGTTGTGAGAGGGAGTCTGTGCGGTCTCACTTCTTCTTGCCATGTTTCTGGCAGATGGCGACGTACTCCAGGACGTCCTCGGAGGAGCCCATAGCCACGGGAGCCCGCTGGTGGATGCTATCGGGCTGCATGTCCAAAATGGGCTCGAAGCCGTTGGAGGCCATGCCGCCTGCCTGCTCCATGATGAAGGCCATGGGGTTACCTTCGTACAGCAGTCGCAGCTTTGGAGGAAGAGAGAAGAGGAATTTAGTTTTATATTATAATCGATACATCTATGGATGGTTCAGCACTTTCATACTCAGTCGACTGTCTCTCCATCCTTTACTATTATACTGCTAGCCACTGCTGCAGAATTAAATCTATTAACAGTAAAAGGCAAGAGGCAACCTCCGGATCTGAAAATTGAAGCCAATGGGGAAGTGCCTTAAACCTGCGTTCTCTTTAACGACCAGCAGGGAGCGACTCCACCTGCAGCAAAAACAGGTCCAGTTGTATAGAAGTCTATGATAGAAAAATTACCCTACTCACTTGATTCATTACCCCAGTAAACATTTTCCCTAATGAGGTCTCAATCAATACATTAAAGTACAATAAAGCAGGATGTTTATTTAGTAAATTATGGTCACATTTAAAGTAAAATAGACGATAAAGCAGGGTATGCTTTAGGGCGGGGCTACCTTGTGATCGACAGGTCGCTACCACACAACGTTGTCCAGTCCGAGTGTTGTTCCTGTTTTTGTCTTAGATTTTGAACTCTTTTACAGTGTTCATGAAAGTTAATTTTAACATTTTTGTCGCCTAAAAATGGTCACAACTCGACTTTTAAGTTAGTAGTCAGGTTTACATTGAAACTGTTTTTTCGTCACCATCAAAAGTTCACTTCCTAATGAGGAAAGATTACAGGAAGACAAACAGTTTCAACGTTCATATGGGCACCTGACTATTGTTTTAAGACTTGAAAACTAGTGAACCTTTCCTTTAAGACAAAAACAATGTAAGGATCGAACACAATCTGCCCATAAATATTCAATATGAAACGTTACATCTCAAGACTTCTCTTTTAAATCTTGCATTGATGAAGTTGTTTTTGTTGCCTTCATTATTTTATTTAAATATTTTCTCCTGTTTTATTGCATTTAAAAAAATTTTTTTTTATTAGTTTAGTTTTTTAATCTGTAAATTGTATGAAGTAAATCTAATGTTTGTCCTGAGTATAATAGCAAGTTAACTTTTATCATTCACGTTTGCATTTGTTGCGGCCACTGAGTGCAAAGAGCATCTTTGTTTGTGGACTGGGACTTATTTAAAAACAATTTTATTCTTATGTCTCTGCACTTTAAAAAACACCCACTGCACCCTCTGTCATTATAAGTCAGGTGCTTTCTACCCTTTTAAAATGTGACGACATCAGGTTTAGCTCAACCTTGCAAACAATGGAAGGATGTGGCGAGTAAAGACACAACATTGTGACACTTTCTTCAGTTTGCTCTCATGTCACAAGTGACACTGAATCTGTTTTTGATGGGAAATCCAACGCAAGATCAAAAGCCCGCAATAAAAATGATCCTATTTTGATAGGATCATCTGTGTAGCCAAAGCCTGAGATCACCTGTATTTTAAAATGTGTGTCTTCAGTAAGAGCAACAGACAGGCTTGAGAAATCAGGAAGTGTTGAGGGACAGACTAACACATTGTTGGTTTGAGTCTTTTCATGGGATTTACTGACAACAATAGAGTGCAACATCAGCGGCCTTATCCTTTAAGCCTGTTCACATGCGTGTAAACTGCAGGAGGCAGATCTCACCATGTTAACATGCAACTTTCACAGTGGAGGTTCATGTCTTTCTACAACATCCGTACACTTACTTATACATGGCTGCATTTGCTAAATTTGTATCATTCACTTTGTTTTAACATGGAACATTTGCTCCAGAGTTTGATTTGTGTGGGCGCAGCAGAACGCAGCAGTGGTTGCTTACCTTTCCTTGGGGGCTCTTCACATTTCCTGGGTATAAAAAGATGCCTCCATACACCAGCGTTCGGTGGACATCTGCCACCATGGAGCCAATGTAACGGGCGACGTAGGGCTCACTGCCATCCTACAGCCATTTAAAATGTTGCATTAGAACGCTACTTAAACTTAATGCATGTTGATTAATGTCCACTGTCCCCGATTAATAATATATACACATACAGAAACGCTACTATGCTTGAAGCTGTCCCCACACACACGGCCCCACGTCAGTCTTACCTGAGGGAACTTCTTCTTCTGCAGGTACTCTGTGACAGCGGGGTCAAAGTACTTCGCGTAACCTTCGTTCAAGCTGTAAATCTTGCCTCGCTTCTTGATCTTCACGTCTCGATCAACCAGGATAAATTCACCAATTGCCTGATGAGCAAAAGGCAACAACCCTCAGTAAAAAAAAACATCAAGATTTATTTTAACGTGAAAGACTGGGCCTTCAAGAGAGCACTAACTGGGTCGAGCATGAAGCAGTTGACTCCCTGGCCGGTGGAGATCACCATCATGGTGGCGCTGCCAGTAGAGGGCGTAGCCTGCCGCCACAAGGGTCCTGCCAGGCTGCAGGGCGTCCTTCTCACAGGGCTCATCATCTGTGGTCTGAGGGAAACAGTACACACTACTGTCATCATTCATTTATCATTCCAGCTGTCGTGGAACAAAGTTAGCCAACACCAGTGAAGCCCACTACACTTACATTTCTTTATTCATGCAAGTTTTCACATTTTTGTCTCTCATAAACAAGGAGTGATCTGTTTAGACAAAAACACATCATGGGGATTTTAACCTGCGTTAGTACCTTTTTGTAGATGCCAAAGATGGTCCCGATGGAGACGAGACAGTCGATGTTGGAGGAGCCGTCCAATGGATCGAAGCAAACAATGTATTTGCCCTGGAAGAGAAGAAGAGTGGAGTTTTTTTTCCTTCTTGGAAACAAACAAAAAGGTAAGTTTACATATACGTATATGTACTAGCTGGCAGTCTTTTTCTTCTTCCCTGTCTTTTGTTGGTGCATTGCTACATTGCTTGGCACTATTGCCACCACATACATCAGTGGTTTAGTGTGACACCATTGACAGTAATGTGCATTTGCTTCCTTGTGGGCGTGCAGGAGACAAACAAATAAGTCTGAAACTACACAGGGAACCTTTAACTGTCCCTACCTGTAACAATTAAATACAAGTTTTATAATTGCTGTGCAAGTAAAGAAAAGTACTTTAATATAACAGGAACTGAAACCCAAACTTTTTCTTACTAAACCAGTTGTATGGGATAAGATCCCATCAGGAACAGATCTGAAACACCCAGAGAAAACGAGATGATCCCGTTTTAGTCTGCTGACCCGTCATTCAAGGAGTGAGATCTCAAATAAATGAGCGCAAGTTTTCCCAAGGGTCTAAAGAAACCTCAAACAGCCTCAGGTGCAGCACAATATCCCAAGTTTTGTTTCAGCATTTCAAATCAAAGACAATTCTTTCTCCACCGGTCACACTCACCCTCGTTTCTGGCTCTATAATAATAGCTTTCTCGTTCTCCTCAGACACCAGCACACAGGAGGTGAAGGACGACTTGATCATGTTGATGATCAGATCGTTGGACAGAATGTCCAGCTTCTTCACCTGGTCACCAGTCACATTGGTGCCGCCAGCAATGCCATAACTGAGGAGACATGAGCGATAAAAACAGTTACAGTGAGGGGGAAAAGTCATGAAACTGAAAACTGGTATTAAAAAAGGAATTTCAGTGATAAAAATCTCACTTCATAAGGAATAAAATCATGATAACGAGAGTCTCCCGTTAAGAGGAAGGAAAAAAGAAAACCTGCAAGTGACGCATGACACTGCATTTCTCAAGTGGAGTGGTGAGTTGGTGATTGAGTAAAGCACTACACAGACCACTCAAGTGAAGTCTGAATAATCAGCCACAAGAGTCTAGTGCATGAAAAAGATTTCTGCTCATGTAGGTCACATGAAAACAATACAACAAATACAAAATTATAAAATCTACGTTTATATTAAGAGAATATGTCTTTTTTGCAATAGATACTTTTCTTAACCTACCAGAAAAGACACTGCAAGGTAGCATCAGTAAAACAGAGTTAAAGTAGACCAACACAGCACAAAGTATTGATATAATAAGCACAAATACAAACTATTAAAAAACAGTCATTCAAAATTATGGAGAGAATGACAACAAAAAGACAGGACAAGGAAATAAAGCGGTGGTAAAGCAGACATACATGGATTTCTCCAATAGACCCAGGCAACAAGGCTGCACATAATAACCAACACTAAATATTTGTTGTTGCAATAAATTGCATGTGGACTAAGGAGGCGTGGTCATCTCAGGTATGCGCTTCCTGATTGGCGCACAGAGAACCTGAAACTCCTGCTCAGTTTGTGCCAGCGTGGATGGCTGCATGGCTCTGTAAGAACTGTGGTACTTTATAAACAAAAATGATATCTACTCAGAGAGAAGTGTTTACTCACAGGTGGGCGATCCCAGCTTTTCGCACAGCGCTGGAGATAGCCTTCACAGCCGTGCACAGCGAGTTGAGCAGCGTTGTGAGCTCCCCGGTGCCTTTCGCCTTCCTGCCCTCCTCCATAACGAACCGGGTCATGGTCACTACGTTGGTGTCGAAGACTGCTTGGTCAGTCATTGTGGCAGATGCTCTCCTGCAGCCTGAGAGAGTGGAAGTTGCCGGAAATGCTTCAGGATTTAAATGCTCTGCAACGCGGAACTGGATTAGAGGGTGAAGACATGACGGGCCAATCCAGAGCGGCACGAGAGGTGTGGCCCCTCTGGAAACACTACCCGTTTTGTACAAACTAATGATGAAATGATAGTGTTGTCATGCTCGAATCCAAACTGTCGTTGCCCAAGGCAGGAGGTTTGATTGTTTGCTTAAACAGTTTCATAATGTTTAATTCTGAAAGTTTTTTGTCCCAGGTCTGTCTGTGTCTGTCTGTCTAGGCCTGATCTCTAATAAAAAAGGTTATTTAATCTCAATTAAACTTAAAAAAAATGAAGAGCATGAGGAAAACATAGACTTCATCCTACATTTGATTCTTTACTGGAAAGGCTCATTAATCTGCTACATGACCCATTATATAGGTCCTGACTTTAAAGTCTAGGTGTTAGCCTCAAACCATCTCTATGTAATTAATTACATGGTCACCAAAATGCTTAATAACATTACATATGTTGTTCTTTCAGTATATTGTTTTATGATTAAGCTTTAGGTATTAGCTTGTAGTGGAAGAAGTACTCAGATATTGTACTTAAGTAAAAGTAGGCATACCACAGTGTAAAATACTCGGTAACAAGTAGCCTAAATGTCATGCATTCAAAACTTTACTTACGATAAAGTTAAAAAGTATTTACAATATAGCCTACTTAAAGTATGAAAAAATGTAGGCCTAGTGGACAAAGTAGCCAACCATAAAATGGAAACACTAAAGTAAAGTACAAGTACCTCAAAAGTGTACTCAAATGCAGTGCTTGAGTAAATGTACTTCCCACCACTGCTTGTAGTGAAGTAAAACCACAAATAGGTTAATGCCTATATATAAACTTTTCATACTATTATCACAGTGACATTTTTTAAAAGGTGTAGAAAAATGCTGTTAAAACACCACAAGATGGCGGTCCTTGGCCAGTCAACCTCGCGAGGGACGCTGACTCTTTGCTCTGTCCCAATTAAACTGCAGGTGTGTTTTGGTACCCTAGAATATCTTTCAAATATTAACTTTATAGCTTCACGTGTATGTTTTTTTTGAATTATCAAATATTACATGACATTAAACTGAGCAATCACAGAAACTGAGCCACACAAAAATCTGCACTTGACTTCACTGTGACAATTAAGACACATTCATATTAATGCGCCACAAGAAAACCTCCCCATTTAAGATTCCAAGAACTATATTTTTTTGCGGAAGATTAACTGTTAACTGTCACTACATAAAAGTCTCAAACATATTTACTGGCTAAAAATCTGTAATGTTACTATTCAATTAACAGGTATTATAGTCTCCTTAAAGCAAATAATGTCTCGACTTCTTGCTCACTGGTTAGATAAAGTGAACATGAACCAGAATCACTTAAATAGTCTTTAGATTAGTTAACAAAAAACTATGGTAGCTCGTTTTCAGCTAGCATGGAAGTACAACTGCTTTAACTTTTCACCAGGAAAGCTACAGAGTAAATATTATGACAGTAAAAAAGTAGGCCATCCTTGCAGCAGGTAAGCAAGCTACACCTGTAGCTTTAGCACTCAGTCATAGCAACACAATCAGGGGGGCAGCGACTGCGCATGACCGCGGCTGAACGACTCGCTGCTGAGGCGGATAAGTACAAAGAGGCTGCTGGTGGTGGTGCAGACGGGACATGCTGTGTGCCACGGGGCTGAAGTATAACCTTGTTGAAGTTTTACGTTAAGTTACTACCTCAACTGGACGATTTGTCCTCCAAGAATTTAACTCCAAGGGCAAGCAGAGAGGAGGTGTTGCATTCAAGTCCAAAAACAGCGTGTGGAGACATTTGGCGTCGGGTAAGTTAAACGCTTTGCAGTCGCGGAGAGCTTCTGATATACTAACTTCATCGTCCTTAAAGCATTCAAGCTTTTTGTTGCTATTTTTGTCAATAAAAGCGCGTACAAGTGTTTTCTTTGGTAAATTGGATCAGCTCAATGTGTCCTCGATGCATGTTCTGGGTCAGGTGGTCCTGCAGCGACCAGACCAGACAATCCTATGAAGCGCTGCTGGTTAAGCAGGATTATGTTTAAAGTCATATGGTGTTTGTTGTACCTTCTCCTTATGGTAATCTGGTGTATTCACCCCGACCAAACAAAGCTTGTTCCCGCCAGACAGTCACAGGTGTCATGGAAGTGTTGGAAGAATCACACATGCTGAACTTTGAGCTCCAAGTGCAGGGGACTGTGGGAACGTTTGCTTATTCGTTCAAGATGTAACGTGTAGAGTCTCCTCTTTTATTATTTATTATTTGCTTTTGAGAGCGTTTTTGAACATTGACCAATCTCTCTCATGTGATTTTACTAATCCCTCACCATTATATGACCCACGCTGACTCATTTTTAACCATGCATTAACAGCTTAAATCAGGTCCCACCAATAGATTTGCAGGTTCCAAACACCCTGAACTCAAGCCTCTTAAAGAATAATTTTCTTTGTGGGCTGTCTTCAACGTTTGAAATGTTGATGCAGTATTGTTGGTCATATCCAGCCTCCAAACCACACTGCAGAGTTAAGTCTTCTGATTTGGCATGCCACTACCTATTTTCTTACTGCCAGAGGTTGAAGCAGGCAGATGAAAGCTCTGCTAAAGCATTTTAGGAAGAATGGGAGGGATATAGACCTGGATGGTGGTCCCTATTGTGCTGGTGGAGAGCTGGGGTCATATAGAGGGCTCTTCATCTCTGGGCTCTGAGGCTTTCCCACTTTTCTTTAGCGATAAAGCACTGAATTGATATGTCAAGGGGAAGAATATGTGCTCTGTGACATCAGTTTAATGAAATTCTTCGGCTTCCAGTGTGGCACTTTTGGGCATATCCCTGAATCCATTTTTCTACACTTGGGTATAATAAGAATACAGATTACAGACGGAGCTTTCATCGAAGGAGACCAAACAAAGCATTCCTTCAGACATAAAAGTGCCAACCTGCTGTGGCTTTGGTGAACCTGGTGATCTTTTGTCAAGTCAATTTTGGGATTTTTATTTTTTAATAAATCCTATTTCCCAGGTGCTAAACTCAATGGCAATTTAACTGTCTTAATTTCTGCCAATAGTTTATGGTTTAATTTATTTAGCCATGAAAACACAGTGCTATCATCCTAATCAAACATGTTGCTTACAAAATGTAAGTTATAAAAAACGTTCTCCTGACCTCATGTAAAATCCCAGATCTACACGAGTACTACACACTTGCTTAAAAAGCTTATCCACTGATTTCAGCCATGTAAGTAAGTTTAAACAACACCTAATTCTTTACACAAAAGGGCAATGAACACGTGTAGAGACAAAATATAAAATCCTTTTTAGATCATGAGAAACACCTCTCGGTATAAAGTTATACATTTCAAAGGCAGCGCAAACTGCAGCCTCCAAAATGACAATAATATAAGAGTTTCAACAAGAAGTGAACATTAAATCTTCATGAAGATAGGATTTTCTGCAGGGCTGTTGTCTTCAACTGTATTACATTTGTCCTCTGCAGGAGAGCCAAAAAGTTTTGTTTTGGACACTGCAACCAGCAGCTTAGTCTTGTTTTGCTACACCCAAAGCAAGACGTCAGTATGTTGTCTGTCTGTCCATCTGTCTGCACATTCTGGAGACTGAATAACTTGAAAACACTGCATGGCAGTATTTGACTTTTTCTGACATATTGCTGTCAAAGTAATGTCTTTTTAACATTTAGCCATAGTTGTCCGTTATGTTTATTGTATACTTGTATATAAAGTTTTTTTTGTTTGTTGTGAAATATCAGATAATTAATGGTGTTCAGAGGAACTATTTATTAGCATCACATTGCTTTAGCGTGTGGTCACACGTGCCTCTCACTTATTTCACTGCCATTTCTTAGCTTGTTCGTACTGTAACAAGCTTAGCGTTAAAATCTGTACATTGTGCATGTCCTGCAGCAACACCCAGAGCATTCCACAGCCTCTCACTGATTTTCCCGCTAACGTGTAAGCAGATCGGGTGGAAGCACAGCCTGGCGTCGGTTGGTACATCAGGCTTAGCGGCGCTCTGAGTCCACATCATCAGGGTTGGTCAGTCAGCCTATGTGGACATATGGCAGAGGTCTCTCAATTAACACCTTAGTGAGACAACCCTTCTGTCCACAAGATCAAAGCTGGGCCTCCTCTGCTCAGATGTGTCAACCCCCCCACCCAGCGTCCACCTCCCTGTGATTATGACTCTCATCCCTCCAGTGTTTGTTTAGAGAAAATGACTTCCACTCCACTGCCCCGTCTGAGTGGGTTGCATGTCAATTCTGACCCTGCTTTTCTTGCAGCTGTACTGTTTTTGTGGAATCCTCGCCGTAGTGTTTCCTCTGTAATTTTATGTAGAGGGAATGCTGAGTTGTAATTTTAGTTTTGGTCGAACATCTGTGCTTGCTTCTGTCCCATTTGCCCTTGTCTTGCATGTTTTTAGTGCTTAAAATACTGTTTTCTTGGCTGCCTTAACTTGAAAAGATGATTTTTTTTTTTTTTTTTTTTTCTGTCCTCCACTCTCACTGGTGTCCGTGTTAGACTGCGGAGGTGAAGGGAGTTGATACAGCTGTTCAGATCTTTAAGTGTGGGATGAAGACTTACATGAGCCTCAGGGACTGCCCTGTTATTACAAGATCAAAACTACTTTGAACAGAAGATCCACTGAAACAAAACAATTGGAGCTCACTGCAAAAACCAAATCTCACTGAGAACTGTAGGAAAAAGTACACATTTGACAAAAGTTAAATCTGTTTATTGAGATATAAGATACAATTGGAGATCACATAAGTAGCCTCTAGGTATAAACATGTGAAGTCTAAAACAACAAGGCCGCCAGCACAGCAGAGTTTACATGGAGGACTAATAAAAAGAAAAGCCAAGCTTCAAGGAATCCTCCTAAAAGATTTGCAGGGGCCTGGGGCAGCTGCCAGGCCACAACCTCGCATTGTTTGCGAATTTACTAGGAAGTCATTATTGGACTGATCAAAGCTCTGGCAGAAGTGCTTAAAAATCTTTTTTAAATCTGTGCTTGCTGGAGTTTAGAGGCTTAACAGAGTCAGAGATCGATTGGGAGACATTTGTGTGCGCTCATTGATCACAAGTATTGCATAGAAGGCTCTGTAATAGCTTGTGATTTATTTTCTTCCTGGGAATGTCTCCACAGATGCCCAGTTTTTAATTACATGAAAGGGCTTTTATCAGTGGACCATAAGCTCAATTTGTGTTGCCTCATTCGGCGAAGGTATGTGACTTAACAGACAATAAAGTACATTTTATCAGAATAGAAATCTTTTGAGATTAATAATTTCACTACAGTTTACATTTTCGAGAGATTTCTTGGTCTGGATAACCGATGGAGACTCCACAAAGTTACTGGACCTGGTGAAGAAATAAGAACCCTGTAAAATGGCCATTTATCATTTCACTACATGTTTTTGTATTGATTAAACACGAGATGTGCTCACCAACTAACATGTGTTAGTTGGTGAGCTTTAGATGTGCTGGGAGGTGGATTCTGTTACCGTTGGACATCGGAAACTGTGAGAAACCGCTAGCTTGGCTGTATTTAAGCTAAGTCAGCATCACATTTAGCGTACAGACGAGTGTTATCTAACTCTCGGTTAGAAAATAAATAAGTATTTCCCAAAATGTTGAACTTCTCTCTTAAACTCTTCTTCCTGGTGCCAAATTAGGTCAAATTCAGTTGACCTAAAAAAGTAGTCTGTCCATTTTCCATCCACCCACAGGGCCGCTAATGTGGCTATAGACTTTAAGTATGATCCTTAAAGATACTGTAGGTGTAATATAGTGCAATGCAAGAAGACTGTTTAGAAATGTTTGTTTTATGAACCGAATTTTCAAACTTCCCTACTTTCACTCTGGCTTTTTTTATGGCTCTAGTGCTCGTTTTGTGTCTAATTATAGCTTTATGAGAGGAAGCTGTTGTCTTGCTGATGGTAGGCTTGATAACCTCTTCTGCCCTTAAGGCCTGTAGAGCTGAAGTCCCCGTCAGTGGCGTCTGCTGAGGGTTGTGGACTGAGTTAATTTAAATTATTGCAAACCTGCATTTTAGCTGGTGCACCACCTACAGTCACTGAGGCATTACAGAATAACAGACAGACGAGTGTGCAACACTCTAATTAAATATCACAATATTCTTGACTGAAATGTTCCCATCTATGTTCCCTCTATGGCCTTCCATCTTTGTGAGGATCCTGTCATTTTAACCACTTGAAGAATTGTTAGAGGTGACGGTCCTGCATGCTTCAACTTGTGTGAGATTTCTGTGGGGAGGTAAATTGTTGTGGTGATCATAAATGAGTATTTCTCTGTGAAGCTGGGATTAACCTCGGCTAAACCGTGAAGTGTGCTTCAACAAAGTTTTGTTTCTTGGTATGTTAATCCCTTTCTTTCATTCATGCCTCCTCCCAGTCATCATGTGCCATTTGTATCAAAGACGATCGGTAGGGATAATTGACATTAATTTAGTTTGAATGAGGCTTTTCTTCCCCGGGTCTCAACTGAATCGTGGTTCTTGAGCCATTTCCCCAACTTTTGCATACGAGTTTCCTCATGAATACCTACTAAGTTGTTTACTGAGTAGATATTATTTGACCTACCTTTTCATAAACATTTCTTGGAAAGCTTTTTTCTTTTTCGGAGTTAGCATATCTCTTATGAAGAGTTTCATTGTCAACCGTGCTTGTAGTGGCCATGACTTTGTACTTTACTCTGATCTCTGCTAAAGCTAATGGGTTAATCCTGCAAAACCAGTTAATTACACACTGAAAAGAAAAGTCTCACTGCTTGACGAGGCTTGCTGTAAATTATTGTTTTGATATTTGACCACAATGGGAGGAGTGGCAGAGAAACTGAATGTGTTGAGGCACGACGATTATCTTTCACTGCCTTACCCATGCTTGAAGACAAATGCAGATGAATTTCACTTTTCTTCAATGCTGAAGGCTCTGTTGAGATATTGGCTTATACTCTATTGATTTTGTACAACTTCACCTCCTGCCAAGGTGCACGGAGAAGGGAAAGCGATCTTCACTTTTAGTTTTAAGATCTGATTTCTTTATTTACTTCTCAATACAACGCTGTTGAAAAAACGCAACACTTGGAAAAGACCCCTCAAATGTAATGGCTTAAAGGGGAAATGTACAACATTCAGAGCATATCTATGAGTCAGAGACTGGGATGGGATTGCCTCCACATGGCTCTCAACATGGACATGACTGAGCCGTTAGCTGCTGTGCTGACAGTGCTAACGGGGTTAACCTCGGGGGGGTACAGGAGTTTGAGTGTTAGGCCACCATGGGATAGGACTGTTCTCAGGGTAACTATTTGGAAAAAAACGTAAAAGCCATACCATTGCACTTGGGTAACAATATTCCTTCATTACAATAAATTTGGTGTTTTAAGTGTTTAATTGAAAGATTTTTTCTGTATGTTTTTTTTTTAATAACCGCTTCTAAAGCCTGCTATACAAGTACCTATACTAATTACTAAAGATACTGTAAGCATCTCTACCTTGTTGCAGCTCATCTTATTTCTCTTCTCATCCAAGATGTGAGACTTGGAGCTGAACAGCCGCTCACTGTCCGTGCTGGTGTACGGAGCACATATTGCTGGAAAACAGAGCCCATTATTTCTCTGACAGACTAGATTTCATTAATCTTTCTCCGAGACGGTGTAATAATTCCATGAGTCAGACATTTTCTTTAATTTCTATTTGTAAACAAACCACACATGAGTGTGCCCTCGCGTCATGCCGGTCGTTTCCAGCGAGTGGCTTCTTCTTCTCTGCTGTGTATGCCATGTCCGAGTCCAACCACAAATGACTAAAACAACATTTAGCCAGCACAAAGTTGATGCAACACTGACTGCAGTCAAAAAGGCGAATATCGGCATCTTTTTAAATAGTTTTAGATGCGTTTGAGTGCATTCCTATTGTGCAGAACTTGTGCATTGTGTACTAAGTGAGTATCATGGACCGGCAGGGATTAAACCAGCTGTCCTGTTACTGCTCCATTTATCCTAACTAGACGTCCACAGTACTTAAAGCTGTCTCTGTCTGTGTACTCGGCGACCTCAGTGAATTTGAAGTGATGCAGAAATGATGGAGATCAGTAATTTGTATTTACAAAACTTCCACGTCTACCTTTTGTCAGAGGGAAGTGTCAGTTGAGTAGAAGCAGCTCACCCTCAGCTTCTCATTATTCCTTCAGAACTACTTGTGAATGAAAGGCAAGCCGTCTGAAAAGGGAGGCGTGAAGAATCCTGCCTGTTTCTTGTACGTTAAGCAGGACAAGGCAGGTGCAAAGAGAATTCAGGGCTCAATTGATACTGTGATAATCCTTCAGCTATGCAGGCATGCACAGACTTTGTCTGTGAAGTTGAAGCATTCCACATGAAGGGAATCTGATTCAATTTAGGCAGAACTCAACTCTTATCAAAAGGCTCATCAGGTGGCATGCTAGCCTTGTTTACCAAAAGTTTATGAAATTATATACTTTACCATTGGCTTCGTTTGGTAGTTTTACTAGCTCTTAATGCAATGGAAGTCTAAACATGGCAAGAGATAAACAAAATGTTCCCAAACCTTTACCAGCTTAAAGCGAGTCTATGCAACTTATTTCTGAACAGCAAAGTCCTGTCCGTCTGTAACTGTGTGTCCTATTGCTGTTGTGTCTTGACCGGTCTCTCTTGAGAATGAGTTTTAATTCTCTAAAGGCCACTATTAATTAATTTATTGAAAAAACAAATCGAGCCTTGACGGTGGCATGTTTCACTCTCAAAAGAAAGCATTTGGGTGAAGTATCACTTGAGAGGTAAAGCATACTTTTACAAGAAAAGCTCGTGCAGCCTTTTTACCCAAGGGTTATTGGAAACACCCCCCAATTTCTCCACACCTTCATTGTCCTCCACACCACAGGCTGTTGAATTTGGCTCCTGCCGGGGATGCCACCGTTTACGGCTGAGAGAACCCCAGAGCCTCGGCCCACTAGCCACCAGGCTGCTCATGTTACTCCCTCACTGGCTGGCATTGTCGGGTTACAGTGTGTTTGGTGTCTGAGCGGCTGTGTTGTGATTGGCTCTTGCTCTGCCATGTGAGGCAGCGTAGGGTGACGTCTCCATGTTAATCCTTCATTTCTCTCTGGGCTTTTTTTCTCTGGTTGTACTGGGAGCTGTCTGTAAGATGCAGCTGAGGGGAAATGCAATCACACAATAACTTTGAGACCTTTCAGCCGTGAGGAAGGTGAGTGCACAATA
This sequence comes from Cottoperca gobio, assembly GCF_900634415.1. NCBI lineage: Eukaryota > Metazoa > Chordata > Actinopteri > Perciformes > Bovichtidae > Cottoperca > Cottoperca gobio. Next base: position 22,885,262 of record NC_041363.1, on the reverse strand, counting down.
GTTTCTCATACAACTGTTGCACATTTTCTTTTATTTGTAATTTGCATGCTCTGTGCTGCCACTGAATGCAACTCTTATCTCACGATAACTTCCAGAGACCGCAGGAAAAATGCGACTAAATGACTTCTTCTATACGATTAACCACTATGAACATACGTGTATTGAAAGTTGATTGTTAAATGGAATAACATCAAACTTGCTGTTAAATATTTGTCTGATTGTCTAGTATGTTGGGGGAAATGCTGATAAGCCAGAGTTGCACAGTTGTTATCTGTGAGATGGTGTGAACTGGTTTGAGGGTCTAGTCGGGGATTAGAGCGTTAGTAGTCTGTTGTGTCTACAGCTGCTGCGCTACACATTCCCAGTGAGGATCCAGGCACTCTGACCTTATGGCTGGCTGGGGCTCCACCTCTTTGGCTGTGCAAAAATTTACATGTTGTGGACTTAACATGACACCGGCTGATATTACTGTTTTAGGTGTTTTGTTGTTTTCCAAACAACCTCTGTTGCGTTTGGTTCAGGCTGGTGTGGAAGCTGTCAGTTGAGTTCTAGTTCTAAACAAATAACCAGACCAAGACATCCTTTTATTATTTGTTAAGTTTGTGGTATCAAAGCAAAAGTGTACCAACCACAGGATTTTATAATGGTAGATTATTTGAGTTCAGAAGCTAAACTCAATTATGAACCACAAGACTCCTGTTGTTGCTCTTGTGTTAAACTTGTGGTCCAATTTGGACAAAAAAGCTCATACTAAACTATTTATTTGACACCAGTCAATATGACTTCATGTTTACTCCTCTAGGTTTGCTAGTAGTCAGTGTGAAATACAAAACGGAGCAGAAAACTAAGTTGGTAGGTAGTCTGTAGTGTCCGAAGAGTATGTAGCCGTGCTCGCGCCTCAGAGGCAGCACAAAAAATGGAATTGGCATGCATCAAATCTTAACACTTAACCATGATCTCCTGGAAAAAAATGTATACAAATAATTGCGACTGGCACTGAAGTTTTGGATTGTGCCTGTGTTGAAGGCCCATGGTCCCTTGCTTGTGGAAAAAACAAAACAAAACGGGTGACCGACGCACTGCAAAAACTACAGGTCAGCCATACGTGACCCTAACGCCAACCTGCTGAGATTCCTTTTTGATGTGCACTGGGTTATGCAGTGGGTTATGTTTTATCCAACTGGAGAAGAAAGTCTAGCTTGAGGAAATAAGAAGCTGGAATTACTTGTTGCTTCACAAACTGTGGATGTCATGACATCAACCCAACTTTCATTCTTTGGGAAGACAGTAACTTCCCCTCCATGAGAAATGCATCATGATAAAGAGTTGTGTCACATCCACATGACATTTTGGAAATAAGGCCTTTAAGCTTTTTTTTTTTTAACATGTCATCACATTCTCTTAACTTTAAAGTGAAGTCATCAGACAACCTGATAACCTTTCCTCTAATTAAAGTAAATATCCGCTGGTCATGTAACAAATGCTACCGTCGGGTGAAGACAACACTCTTACAGTGCTCCTTAAATCCCGAGCAAAGCTGTCTTTTCCCAGTCTAAGGTCTTTCATAAAACCTTACGCCTTTTTCATTCAGTGTAGAAACAGCTTTCCAAAGAAGAAGGTTGGGCGTTTCTCAGTAAACTGTAAAACTGCAACAGTAAATTATTTCCTCTTGCGGTCAGTGGGCCTTTGTTTACAATGGAGTTTGGCTCCCTGGTGACACCATTGATCTTATCTGCTGTGGTTAAAGCTTCTGTGCACATGAAGGCCTGCTGTCAGCACACGCACCATGTGGGGAGCGTTTTTAATATGAGGCTGCGTTTGTTGGAGGCTGCATTTCAACATCCCACGTTAATTATAGTGAGAACATACTTGTGTGTTCTGTAATCAACACATGGGCGACTGTCATGATTTGCGGTTTTATTTGTAAAAGTTTTTGTTACTCTTGGGTTCACTTTACTTAAACTACTTCACTAAGACTGTGCGGTTGTTAGTAACGTGAAGGATGTTGTCCCCATGTTGTTTGGCTGCGTGACTTTTAGTCCTCATCACTGTGCTGTGGTGGAGTCGGCTTGACAATGGCCCCGCACCCTCTCTCAGGTTTCAGTTTCCACAAAGTGAGGGGCAGATCACCGTGGCAACGCCGTCCACAGGTTCACCGACCTATCCCATGTTCCCCCTGAGGAGTGTCGTGCACGACTGTGCCTCCTCTGCCAGCCGTCTGTGAACGAAGGATGGGCTTTTGTCAGGCCAAGACAAGTTGTTCTGAGAATTTTTGTTTTTTGGTACAGCCTTTAACAAAGCTTTCCATCATTAGCATGTAGTATTTGAGACGAGAGTTGTGTGCGTTCACTCATTCATAACTACACTGGATCAGGCCTGTCACGATTTGATTTTTATTGCCCCAGAATCATTTCTATAAACTATATTCTTGTCATTCTAAGACCACTGATGTAATGATATCAGTGGCATAACAATATCAGAATATTGGGCTCTGTGAACAAACATCGCACATATAGATGGATAACATAATTATCAGTTTCAGCTTCATTTTCTAGTTTTCATTCTCATGCGTGTTTGGATTTAAAATGTTACCTTTTTTTTTTTTTTTTGTCAAACGGCAACAAACAGTTTTAGCTCTCGTATCTTGTAATGGTTTAAAATGTCATCCTCTATTAGCACTTTTTATTGAGATAAGTAGCCTTTTATTTACTGGAGGGTCTTAATTACAGTTAAATAATGTGGCACTAAAAAGCTGTAGATGGGTAGTTTCCCGGCAGTCAGGAGCACGTTTAACTGGCTGTTGAAAGTCGGCCTGTTTTGTTTATTCAAATTTAGAGATGGTGCTTCCTCTTTAAATAACTTGGCTGGGTCTAACATTTTACTTGTTGGGATAAAAGGCAGATTTGGAGTTGAGATACTGCAACATGTGGATCTCTGAAATAGCAGTTTATTATATATTGAAATGAGACATGATGAAAAAAATAATCATATTTTTAAATACAGCGATGTATACTAAATCCCCTACCCAGTGACCTTCATACAACAGACATGTGTACCCTGGCTTGCTAACTCCTACCAAACTTGGCCTGTAAGCTCCCGTTAGCGTAACTACAATGACAAAGCAGCTGATTGTGACTTGGAATTGTGATTTTTAAATTGGTAGCCTCTCGCTTTAGTTATTTAGCTAGGAAAAAGAAGCTAACTTGGCTTTTTTTCTTGTTTCCTCTTTGGTTGCTCAGCTATCAGGAGCTAGCTGGTTAGCACACAGGATCTGTTTGATATATTTTACTGTTATTTATTTATTCATATCATTTATTTCCAAACATAAGCTTCTCATTTATAGTAGGCAATCCTTGATTTGACCTGCTGAAATGATGGCTGTCCCTGGTTTAGTATCAACAGTGACTGATTAATGGTAATTCAACAAGTTGAACAAACAACAAAATGAAATTCTGTTGTCTTTTTACAATGTACTCTGTAGACTTGAGTTTCTATTATACCTTCAATGTGGACGTGTCTCCGGTTGACTAGTCTGAAAATTAAAACCCTGCATAATTAATTAATTCAATTCAATATTTTGAAGAGTGATGAGGATCACTCTTGAGCTCATATTGGGAGGACATTTTAAACAAACATGCATGGTGGTATATTGTTTCAGACAAGTTTTGACTACAAATATAATAATTTCTTTGACTGTACCTCCTATCTGTTCATTGTTTATACAGCTAACCTTCCTTCCTCTCTCGTCTCGTTTTGCATATTCAGTGACATCTGCCACCAGCTAATGCTGATTGTTCCTGCCTTCCAGCTTTGCTGAAATAATAGCAGCGCACCGGTCACCACTCGAGTCAATATTTGTTCATGGACAGCGCCTTCTGGGCAGTTTGTGTCTGTCTGTTTTTATTAGACGGTTAGTAATGTGGATTCACATGTATCAGAATATTCAATGTAAAAAAGGGTAGGTAAAATTAGGTGTGTGTATATATACATTTCCCCCCCCCCTCTGATTAATTCCTTATTTATTTTTAATGTTGATTCTTTTTGGTAAATTGTTTAAAAGGGGCCGAAATAAATTACTACAGTTAATTTGTCCAAAGCGACTTACAATAAGTGCAAACGGTCATGAGGATACAACTCCGAACAGCAAGAATCTTGCGAGTACTTCAGCTTCAAATAGGTACAATTGTTTAATTGCAGAACAATAGCTTCAAAGCCAAACAAAAGTGCAACATACAAAGAACATAATTATTTTTTCTCCTCTTGATTTGTACAATCGAACAAGGTCTGCTGTCCTGACATCAATGGGGGAGCTCGTTCCACCATTTTGGAGCCAGGATAGCAAACAGGCGGGTTTTATTTGAGGGGAATCTGGGTCCCACTCACAGTGAGGGAGTGGCGAGCCGATTGGCCGATGCAGAGCGAAGTGAGCGAGCTGGGGTGTATCTGTTGGTCATGGCCTGGATGTAAGAAAGGGCTGAGCCATTCACTGCACGTTAGGCAGCACCAGAGTCTTGAAGCAGATTATTACAACTACTACTACTTATTGTGTTTTAATATGGGACCTTGAATGAAAAGCAAGGTAATGGTATCCACAGTGTGGTTCTCTGATTAGTTGCATCAAGCCTGAATATTACTTGAGTATTACTATTACAAAAAATGTCTTGCAAATCAAGTCGAATTGCTCTTACCGCCAAATAAAGTTTAGTTGAAAGATGGGAGTATTTCGCTCAAACTCATGTTCTGTAGTTGACTATATCAACCTAAATTGCAGAATTGTGGACACATTTTTAAAAATGATTATAATTTTTTGTACCGAGTGTCCAAGGATTTTGACAAATTATTGATCTGATTGATGGATGTTTTAAATTTCCCAACCAAACTTGTCATCACAGAAGTGCCAGAAAGAAAATGAGGAACTCAGAATTTCAAAAATAAGATAATACTACATTCTTTACTTTTAATTGTTTTTACATTGCTTGAAGTAGAACACATTTAGTTGTGGGAATATTTGGTCCCTGTTTAAAGCTGTCGATACTTGGAAAGCTTGGAAAAACATTTTCCAGCTGTCAACACGACACACAAGTTTTTATGAGCGATTTTAAAGTGATGCTAAATTATTTTGACAGCACTGAAAGAAATGTTGTTGTCCCCTCTGGATCATTTCCAAAGGTGACAGTGAAAATTCCCAGAATACCCTGGGAGTTAATCCCTTAGTTTTGGTGGAAGTGGGATCCACCCAGCAGCCGTAACGGCAAAGTGTTTCCAGAGGAATGTTAGTGCTATTGTCGACCAGGATGACTCTCACTGGGAAGACACCCCCCTCCTCCACACCCCCTCACCCGTTCACTGCCAACACAATACAATGTGTTGCATTATACGTATGAAGGCATGCTACTGTTTTCGTAGCCTATGACCCCGTGACCGCGAGCTGAGACCAAGATAATGAAAAGGATGACACGGAAGTCATTAGTTAGTCCCACAGTTAATACAGCTTCCTCTGTTCCACGACGGCTGGGAATCCTCACTTTAGTTTTTTTAAATGCACAACTCTTTCTAATGATACTGGACTGGAGCAATACAAATCTGTATTGTTGTTGCAACTGAAGTAAAACATCAAGTTTTTATATTTGGGGCTGCAACTAATGAATATTGACGTTCTGGATTAATCTGCTGAGTATTTGATTTTACATGGCATTACTCAGTTCCCAAGGTGACGTCTTCAATATGATTGTTTTGTCCGACTAACAGTCCAGAAAATTAAGATATTCAAGTCGTATATGACAAATTGTCACAACTTTTTTTAATTAGTTGATTTAAGCATCCCAAAAGGTTTGCTTTGGGTTTTGAACTGTTGGTGGGGCAGAGATATTCAATGAACAATTGTATTTTTATTTTATTTTTTTAAACACACAAAAAGTTGTTTGTTAAAGTCATCTAGCCGCACAAAACACCTATTTTCTTTTGATCAACTAAATGATTTAGTTAAGATGCAGTTTGCGGTGCTATTGAACTGCATTGCATTATACCAGGGGTCACTAACAGGCCCAGACGCCGACCTATTCGGACCCGCACCGGTACTTCTATTTTATACGGCGCATTTTCGAAACTTTTTTTTTAAAAATAATTATTGTTTTTCTGTCTTTCTTTAACATTGCACCTTAAGAGGGAAAGAGAAACCACAGTAATGCGAAATCAATCAGATCGTATACTCTTTTAAATCCAAGAATTTATATAATACAGGAATTAATTATCTTTTATGTTCTGCTAAATCAAGCACTTTACCGGCACATAAGAATAAGATTCAGGTACTTTAAGAAACAATACACAACTCCTCCTAGTTTAAAGTATATTGGTTTATTCATGTGTAACCTTTTTAGGGCTTCTCCCTAAAAGTATATTGTTTAGCTGATGTGGAAAGCCACCCAGATCCTGATGTCAAATTAGGTGGTAGATGGCGGCCTAAACCATACCATGCTCTTTTTAATATGCATGTCATTTAGTATGTGTAATAATGCCTCTGCCTACTTTCCCTACAGGTTAATGTTTTTATCATAAAAGTGCATTTTTGTATGACGTCGTCAGATATTAAACATGGCAGGAAACCTTGAATTGGACATTTTGTCATTATATAAAGTGGTTAATTACACATGTGGTATTTCACTCTCCTGCAGTAGCTCGGCCTCGCGCTGCCACAAACACCCATTTGCTGTTTTAACAACTTCCTGAAGCTGTTGAAGTTTACCGTATGAAGACGAGGGAGTTTCTCTGTGTCATTCTTGGAGAGTGGAAACTGCCTCAAGTGTCCGTCAGGCTGTCACACCTCTCAAAGATTGTTTGCTTGAGTGTGTAGTGATGCAGTGTTTTTCCATGTGTGCAGTATGTCGAGGGCTGAGTATTGTACCTCTTTTATACGGACTGACTTTACTACCGGCACAAAATATCGACTGCTGTAGAGTAACAAAACCTGGAAGAATCAGATGTGTATCCTTTCACCAGATTTAAGACCATTTAATGTAGACTGCTTTTGTTTTGAACATCATTTAACTTGGTGCTATTATTTTGACTAAAAGGGTTTCAAAATTTCTCAAAGTAAGATATCAAAAACCTTTTTGATGCTGTATTCTACCAGCACTTGTATCTGAACATTTGGTTGTGTTTTTACAAGCCAACAGATAACGGGTTCCAGCACTACATGTCGGCAGTAATCTTGTTAATCATATGTATTAGTTTTTAATCTCAAATGTTTCTTCCAAAGGCAGATATGCTTTCTTGTTTAAAAGGTTGTATTCATCTTTTGTGGGTCATGGTGTGGTGTCTGCAGCTCCGGCCCCACTCTTCTCTCTTTGTTCTAAGGATTCCTCGTTGCTTCCCCCCATGGGAATAAATTAGACTTTCAAATTTGGGAATGAAGTGGTGTGTGGATCCTCATTGACGGCTATAAACGCCGTCAATGAGGATCCTAACAGGGAGAGAAGAAGAGAAGGGTTGCCCCTTTTTGGAACAGCCTCGTCGTACTGTTCCCCCCCCCCCCCCCCTCCGCACACCTTTTTATCTCCCCTTCCCTCAGTGGAACAAATCATTTAGCTGCCATCCTAATGGGATTAGTCCTCACTCTATACCTCCCTCCCTCCCTCCCTCCTTTTCTTGTCATTTCACATGCTTGAGTCCATCCTTCAGTTCGTCTCTTTTGGGACGCTGCCACTGGAAGTGGTTCATCTCATTGAAAAGCTTTTTATTGAGGGGAAAATTGTGAATTAATGAGAAGTAAATGGAGGATTTTAGAGCTTCAGTCGCCTCATTCGGCCTCTTGGTGATTACTGGATTTGTTGCTAAAATTTCAGTTGGTGTGATCTTATGGATAACGCCTTATTTTTGTAAAAGAAAATTGCATTCAAGGCCAAATAAATCCTTAATCGCTGCAGTTTGGTTGCTTTATCATCACAAGGCGTCCCAGCAACTGAGCAGGGATAACAGAGAGTCCCTCAGATTAGCATGTGTGATATCCCTGATGATGAACAACATTGAGGCCATTTAATCGGGCCTAACCACTGATGTCACCACGTTAAGTAGTACGGCCCTGACCTCACCATTGATAAACAATGAGGCCAGCTGAGAGCACACTGAGATGATCACAAAAGCCAGCCAGCATCGGGGCCAGCTGGGGACGAGATGCTCAACAGATGGATGTGAATACATTTTACATTCAAATTTTGATTTTTTTCTTCTGAGGTTTACCGAACATCGTACGATTTTTAAAGCAACTTCTCTGTATGTTGCATTTAGTGGATAAATTGGACAAGGAACAACAAGCAAAGAATTCACAAGACTACATGTTGAGCCTTTTTAAATGTGCTCTTTAGTGTCTTTATTTGCTCGAATTGTGGTTTAAGATGGTTTTTAATGTGCTAATGCTTCTCACGTACGTATGTTCCTCAGTCAGTTGCTGCCTTCTGTTTGTCAAATCGATGACATTCATTCATGAGATTTTAATCAATTAAAAAGACCAACTTCTTTCAGAAGCCAATCGGTTTAATGATTCAGATGAAAAGGAAAACGTATCTTTTAGAAGCGGTTTCATGCTCATCTTGTGGTTGAAAGCCCCCTGAGTCTGGCAGGTGTCGTGGCGTTACGTCATCTTTTTGTTCCCAGGACCTGGACCGTGGCACAGCTGGGACTGCAGCCCCTAGAGAGGGAAGAGGGACTGCTGATTGATTTTTAAAGAGGGCTCCATGATAACGTGGTTCTCCATTTGTTATTATCAGACGGCTCTGTGATGGTCACTCTCCTCATGGTAGGTTGGTCTCTTTATTGTAATGTAAAAATGTTTTTTAAAGATGAGACATTCATAGAATTCGTATTTCCTCATGTGATACTGCTGCTCTGTAGCTTCACTTAGTCCAATAAGAGACAATGTCCACAATGGAGCATCTCCTAGATGCTTTGCTTGCAGATATAGGCTACAGTATAGATCGTGTGCATGTGACGTCACGCTTATTTCCCAACCCGGAAGTCAACCATGTTGGTATATGTTGATATACACAATCAAGACTGCGGCCGTTCACGTGTGAGTTGCTGCAACGCTTCGTAATTTTCTTTGTATTTAAACGTCTAAGATTGAAAGAAAATGCCAATCGTGTGCGCCGTGTATAATTGTGGTAATAACGCTACTCGTGACCCAGAGAAACGGTTCTTTAGATTTCCTACAATCATCACAAACAACGATCCACAAAAGAGGGATGAATTGCTGTCTACCGAACGCCGTCAGCTGTGGTTTAGCAACATAACTCGTGAGGACTTAACAGAAGAAAAAGCACAATTCACCCGTGTGTGTGTGGCGTCCACTTTATATCTGGTAAGAGCTCATGCTAAAGCTATGTTTCAATGTTTACGTTAAACATATGTGCTTATGATATACCCGAACACTGTAAGACCTTACTGCTCCATATCTCTGACTGGTAAATAAGGCACTTTCTTTACATGTGATGGCAGCCATTTTCTCTTTTCTTCTGTGCATGTTTTTGTTTGGCTTATTCTTGAGACTACTTCACTTCCGAAAAGCAAAGCACCAATGTGAGAACATGCTTCGCTTACTCCAGCCATACAATCATAGTGTGCGAGGATAACATCGCCGCTCTTCTCACTCACAAACCACGGCTTGAGCGGTGTATCTCGAGCTCTTTGAGAGTGATTTACACAGGCATGGACGAGCACCCTGTCATCTTTCACTGGTTTGGTAAGAAGACTACCAACCCAGCCAGAAACAAAGAAATTATAAGCATCTAAGCTCTTGTATGCCTTCAGTTGTGCATTGGTTGCCCACAACGTTTGTAGCACAAGGTAATGAATCTAAATCCTCAATATAATCCGACGGCTGTAGCGTGTACGGGTCACGGCCGCACATTTGGACTTTTTCTCTGAATCTTGCCTTTGCAGAGGACTCCAGAGAGTCACAATACTTTGAAGAAGTCGGAGTTGTTGTTCGCTTTAGACGACATTGTTTTGTTTTTCATCCAAAATGGCATCGCACGCATACGTCACACAGTTTTGTCACGTGTTTGCACACTACCTATACCGTCTGTCAGCTGGAGAGAAGAGTGTGGAAACTAGCAACAACACCTTTCACAGTGAAAGCTGTGTGTGTGGTGCCCTGTTGTCAAAGTTACTGTGACACTGGAAAGTCTTTATCTCTAGTTTCTTTAATCTCTTATCCAAAAAGCAACACTTTCCGCATGGAGTGTTTTTCACAACAGGAATTTCAGACACGGCCAGTCGTGGAAGAAGTATTCAGATCCTTTTACTCAAGTAAAAGTACTAATACCACACTGAAAATACTCGTAATGCAGTAAAATGTGTTCAGTCAGTGTTTTATATTCTATATCGGTTGTTCTTAACCTTTTTTGGGCCAGCGCCTATCCATTATCCAGGTCCCCCCTCCATCAAATAAAATGTACGCTTCCTTTTTGTCTCACCTGAATTCTAATATTGATTATTATGCTGTTTGTATTCTAGTTATTAGTATTTATAATTTATATTACATATTGATTATATTAATTTAGTATTTCAATTCTTATAATAATTTTCTTATTATTAGGCGGCTATATTATGTTATTATAAAAACTCAAATTCTCTGAGATTGAAGTTGCATAATAAATATTATATTATTAAACAAAGGTTTTGTTGTTTTTACCTTCAATTGCCCTGATACACCATGTACCCAGGGAGCAAACAAAGACATTTTATTAAGGAGTGTTAACAAATGCAACGGAAAGAAGATTCAAACTTTAATCTGTGCCATAGACTGCAGCCAATCAGAGACGGGTCAGACATTCAAACTGTAACTGGTGTTACAGTTCGATAAACGAGCACAAAGGAACAAGTCTCAGGTGTTTTTTAAACACACACAGCCTGAATCAGCAGCAGTGATGCTGGTGTTAGCTCTACAGGTGTTAGCTCTACAGGTGTTAGCTCTACAGGTGTTAGCTCTACAGGTGTTAGCTCTACAGGTGTTAGCTCTACAGGTGTTAGCTCTGCTGGTGTTAGCTCTGCTGGTGTTAGCTCTGCTGGTGTTAGCTCTGCTACTACGAGCAGCCAGAGTGCAGCTCGTCTGCTGCTGGTCCAAGTCCCGACCAGAGCGGTAGTGTTTTAACATTAATTCAGATTAGTTTTATTCATGGTGTATCTTTGGAATAACATTAATGCTTTCGAGCAGTGGTGGCTGAGGGGGACGGCGCTCGTTTTTGTTTTTTAAAGCAGCACTTTATCGCTCAGCAAAATAAAAGTCTAAAAACACACAATGTTAACTTTATTCAAACGCACTCGTCCTTTCAGCTCGTGCAGTTTGGCATGTTTCGTGCTGTAATGCAGCTCGAGAGCCTTTTCCGTGACTGCAAGCGCATCCACACAAAGACTGGCCTTTTACTTCCACAAAGAAATAATAATTTGTCCTGGAACATTCCGCATCCACCTTTCTCTTTGTTACACTCGCCATGCTGCGTTCGCTGAAGTCAACGACCGTCTCGTTTGATATTGAAGTTTATTGACATGACGTGACCACGTGATGACACGTTCCGCTCGTGTTGTGTTCAAGGACCCTAACCTTGGCCAGGACAGTCAGTCGCCGGTTTTATTCTATATCAGACTGGATTTGGATAAAGTTTTTTGGAGTAGATTTTTTGCGTGTGTTTATGAATTACCTCGCGGGCTGTACACACAAACGCCCCCCCAAAGACGGGTGAACGCCCCCCTTTCTAAAATATTGCTTCCAGCGTCCCCCAATGTCCTCTGAACGCCCTGCGTTAATGGGTTGTTACATTTTCCTGCCGTAGATGTGCTCATTTATCTCCTATTTATACACTTGTTAATCTACAGCAATGCATCATATTCTATAAGATCATCACATGTTTCCATGAGTTTCTCAGAAAAACAGCCTGTTTTCAGATTATTTTTCTAGCTGATCAAAGAGGCTTTTTGAAAAGTTTATTTAGCTTAAGAAGTTGGAGATATTTCTCAACACATAAAGGAACAATTCATCCATATGTTTATTACAAAGATTAAGATTCAAAATCACCAAATTTGGAGTAAGCACCCACCTGTTTAAATACTAATGGATAATTAGTGGCAGGATATCGGGTCACATGTTTGCGTGACAAAAGAACATGTCCCCCATTTAAATGGCTTCCACCATGTCTATGCAGCTCTTGATCATTACGGGTCCCGGAGCAGCATCTCTATACATTAGTGTAACCCTCCCACCACCACCTTCCTCTGGCAGTAATCCAGCGCAGTGTGGCCCGTGACTCATTAACACCATAATTGGTCCACTAGCTCAAGAGTTTATGGAGAGACAGACAAAAAAGTTTAATCAAGACAGACTGAGGTTTGTCCGGCTCTAAAAACATTCCTGACATAGTTATGTGTTTGACCAGCAGGCTGCCAGCGTTTCAGACATGTAGCTGTCAATCACTGTCATCACATACCACAGACTACATACAATGTTCAGCAAAAATCTGTTGTTAATCCTCTTTTGTTCTATGAACCAGTAGTTTTTGTTAAGGTGTTTTCTTTTTTTTTAATCAAATGTTTGTCCAGTTTTTTGGGCTCCAGACTTAGTTCTGTGTCTGTTGTTAGTTTGGTCTTTTCCCTCCTCCATGCTATCAACAGTTTAATTAGCTTGTTGTTCATTGTCTAGCTGCTGTCAGAGGAGAAGGGCAGCAGAGGACGCAGCGGTGGCTCTCATTGGTCCGTCTCCAAAAGGTCAGCAAAGTGGGCTCACTTGGCACATAAGTAAACACGGGAGCACTTAAAGTGGGGAATTTCTCCCACAATGCCTCTTTGAGGGAGCTGACAACAGAAGTGAAAGCTTTAGGGAGTGACTGTCTCTCAACAGGGCTTAAGGCTTCGTCAGGAGTTGAGATTTCGTTTGGTGAATCGTTGTATTTTGAGACGAAGATAAAAGTAGTGGCAACCTTTCCTTTGTATTCTTATTGTCAACAATTTCCTTTTTTAAAGATGGCTTTATTCTCAAGTATCCATCAAAAATAGATGACTATACATCTACCACACATAATTATTTTAATATTCTTTTTGTCCATGTGTGCACATACAATGAATTGGACTCCAGTTTTTGGACTGACTAACAACATAAATCAAAAAATATATTCTAGTCAAGAGGCTCTGTAAGTTGTAAACAATATAAATGGTGCAAAAAAAAAAAAAGATATTGAATTTGTAGATATGCATGTATACAGTGTCGGATTTAGTGACTGTGTTGATGCGACCACATACAACAGCTCTGCCATAAATTTCTTTTTTTTTTAAACCAAGTTTATAATGTCTGGTTTTTCTTGACTTTGTTAGAAATGTGATGTTATATGGTTGTATAATGTAGCGCTTTGACTTTGTACATTAAGATTTGCATGTTTGGTGTCACTCTTTAAAAGTGTTCATCTTTTTAAATGTAGTCGGGGCTAATGGAGATTGCACATGAAGTTGAACGCTTTTCTGTGCAGGAGGACAAACAGTGAACCTGCAGAGACACTTAATCTCATGGTGCCCCACTGAGGAGGGTCCCCTGCATGGGGAAGTGGGTGGTGAGTGGCGGATGTTGTCCAGCAGCCTCCCTCCTCCGCCTTAGTGACTCCACTCAAGAGCTGAACAAATAAGAGGCTCCAGCCTGTCCTTGGTCAAGTGCAGGCCGAACAGCGTAGGTCATATGTGGGGGGAGGGAGCAGAGAAGTGAATCAGGGAGTGGGGGATGATGGAGGCGGAACAAAAAGAACTAAAGAGATGAAATGACGCTTTAATCCCCAGAGATTGTTTTATGTTTTATGATTGTGCAGTTTGGAAACCAGCTGAAACCAGCTCTGGGAAGGTGTTTTAGCATTTTATTGACTAAAAAGATTAATCAATGACATAAGAACATATTCTGCAGGTTGTTCTGCATAGAAAATAATCTACAGCTACAGTCCCAATCTGGACCCAGACTTTGAGGAATGATTGGAGAATTTTACAATTGTTAGACTATTTATTATTTTTAGAGAGCAAAGCTTGTGACTGTGTGGAAATCATGCATCACTAACATCTTATTTTTCTACTGTTGCCATTGTTGAGTGCAGTTTGAACAGTTTATAAACAGCCACTTGCTCTCGGGACCTGAGCCATCGGTTTCCTCTAGGGGGCGGTGTTGTGAAAAGAAGGAATTGCTATGTTTAGAGGAAAAGGTTGTGTCCTGAAAAGAGGATTAAGTCCTGACTCGCTGCTCGGGGCAACTTCATGCTGCAGTGAGCTGACCTGACTGATTAATGATATACTTTACTGTCTCTAAAGGGTAGAGTTATCCTTTTTCTCTTTTATAGTCAGTGATTTTAGGAACAGTGTGTGAGAAAGTTGAAAACAATATAGATGTCCTGAGGATTAATCATTGCCTCAATGAAAGAGCAATATGCAATCCTTCTTAAATTAAATACAGTAAATTATACAACTTTAAAGTTGTTTTGGCTGAAAATGATCCTTATCAACTTTTTGTTCTTTGCAAACAAATTAAGTGTTATGATTTAGCCTTTAGCTTGTTTGAAGTAATAATTGAACTAATAAACCAAAAGACAAACTCTTTGAAACTTGGCAAAAGCTGGGTGTATGAAAAGGTACGTAAAAGCAGCTGATTGCTTATTTTAGCTGCAGGCAGAAATGGTAAATCTGAGTAATAAATCATAGGTGGAGCACATTGCTCAAGTGTTTTTATTCCACAAGCTGTCATCCAGCAGAATAAATCATGTCAGGGTAATCATAACCACATCTTCAGAGAACATGTGGAAATATAGTCGGGAATCTAACAGCGAGACGTTTTATAAAAAAATTAAAACGTTGTTTTTTTTATTGTAGCCTATTAAGTTGTTTCAACATTACTGAGCAAAGATAGTCACGGATCCTGTCAAACCTGTAGATTTGAGTTTTTGTTTTGCGTTCGACAGTTGTGCACCACCTCCTTATGATGATACACTGAACCTCTGGTAAGCAGCTGTCAAGATAAAAAGGTTGAACCAGATGAAGCACATTCCTGGCAGAGGAGCGACATTTACAGACACCTTTTCTAACATGTGGCCTCCCCCTTCATTAAGAGGAAAGAGACACGTTTTTATGTTTTATTATTGTAGGGACGGATACACAAGTGTAGAATGATCTCCTAATATGCTGCTGCATATACTGGTGCTTATACCTATATAGTTATTATATGAAATATGACAAAGGTTATGAAGTTGCACAATTAAAAAAATAATAATTAAAAAAAGTTGCAATGAGTGAGTGAACGTTTTGTAACTTTGGTCATCACTTCTACGTCTTTCTCAAATTTTAAATTGGAGTCAAACAAACTTCCTTTACCCCAAAGAAATTAAAAAGTATTTTATTAACGGATTAGGATTAATCGCTGGATGAACAGCACATTAACACGATTTTAGTTTCATCACTCATCAGTAAGAGATTACTTTAGTTCATCAGTTTAAAATATACTGTAAATTAAGTGGATCCATAACAGAACCCTGCAGAACTCCTGTTTTACTCCCAAAGACGGATGATTTCCTATTTCTTTATAATTAAGTAACTGTTGAGTACTGGCAGAGTATGAAGTGTTTCTAGGCTCAACTTGAACTACTTCCATGGAGCGTTCTCCCCCTGTAAGGTTGTTCTGTATACTACAGCTGTTGCTTTTGAGTATTACCAAAGACGTTGACGCCACTGTGTAGAATTTCAGAATTTCTCAGTTTGAAGGCCCCAGTGGGACTATCCCAAAAATAAATTCTAACTGCAATGTACACTGAAACACTGACATTTGAACACTTGAGTCAGAAGTTGATACTTTTAAATCCCACATTTGAGAAATCTAAACTGCCTCTGATTTTTACGACATGAGAGCAAGATGCTGTAGGATCTAGACGCCATGTTTCTCACAGGTGGTTCAATCTGTTGCTCTGTCATTTTGAATCCTTGTTCCAGAAGTAATTTTACACTCTGGTACTCTGATCCTGAAGTTTGTTCCCATCTTGAAACGACAAGAATCCAGCCACTTTCAAGCATCTTTTTTGTCTGAAGACACACTGAACAAGTTTCCTGAAGAGATATAAAGAGGTTAGAAATGGTCCGACAGAGGAATGAACATAATGACGGGGGTTGTATGTATAATTTTCTTTGATTTCCATAATTTAGCTTTTCGTTCTCCAATGCTATGTTTATCTTCGTGCACAACAGCTGTGGCTGCACCAGAGGAAGAATAGCAGGGAGTTGAAAGTGATATCACCAGAAATAACTTGATGTGGGATTATACAGCAACAGGACCGACTGAAGGTTGACTCATCCTTACTTTATGGACTACTGTGCTGTTGGTACTCGTGGCTGAACACATTTGGGTCAAGATTTTGTGACTGCTGTTTTTTTACAAGTTGACAGTTTATTTACATTTTTGGACAAAACGGTTTACGGAACCGTTTGTAAAAAGGTACAGTGCTTGTTTACACTTTAAGTGTGAGATATTTACTTTTCATCTCTTCCATATACTTCAAATACAGGTGTTTTTTCTTTTGGCATGTTCATGCTGAGGTTTGGGCAAACGATAAACATATACAAGGTGTGCAAGCTGTATGGTAACTAGCCTCAGTAAGGGTGATGTAATCAGCCTAAAGTTAGGTTTGGTTGAACAATAACACATCTCCTTGCTTAAAATGGCATGTAAAAAACCTAATTCAATGGCAAAAAAATGTATTTAGCCTTTATTTATACAGGTAAAATCTCATTGAGACACAGGGTCTCATTCTCAAGAGAGACCTGATCAGATGGTAACAGTACCATACAAAGTTACAGACAGGACACTAAACACAGAGGCAACAGTCAAATAAAACATCATAAAAAAATCGCCATTAAAGTGCAAAGTGCGTAGTATTGGATATTGCATGAACAAACACCGACAGATGATTTCTCCAGATTAAAAAAAAAGTTTCAAATCTCATTTTAAGTTCCTGCTGAAGCGTGTTCCAGGTTAAGGGGGCAGAGTATGACAAGGCCTCCTTGATGATGTCCCTATATTTGATACTCGACCTATTATTTCCCTCTTTTAGCCGTGCTAGCATAGCTCTTAGGATCAGCCTGCAGCACGAAACATTACAACTCCTACTGATCCTCAGACTTTTCATCAAGCACCACAAGGAAGTTGTCCTTTTTGGTTTTGAGTAAAATGTTTCCAACAACTATCGCATGGATTGCCATGAAATTTGATTGAGACATTCATGTCCCTGTGAGGATGAATTGTGATCACTTCTCCAGCGCCACCACCAGGTCAAAATATGGATAGGGACAGTACTTGGGAATGCTATTAGGGAAAGGTATTTAGTCATTGACCCATCTGCCGCAGCTGTACTTTGTACTAATTGGTAAATGATAGCATACCTGCTAAACATCAGCATGTTAGCATTGTAACGTTAGCATTTGCCTCATGTACAGCTTCACAGAGCTGCGTGACTGTAGGCGGTGTATTGTTCTATCTCTATAAATTATCTATTTTTTTCATGAATAGCCTCAAACTTATTTTAAATTCATTGTCTACGTAGAGTAGAATAATTTATATTGAGTTCTTGTTTACTTCAAAAAAAGCTTCCTTATCCTTCCTGAAGATTAGCAGTCTTGACTTTTAGCCGTTTGGAGGTAGCTGGAAGTGTTTTCTGTTCCTCCTCTGACCTTGTGACGTGCCACCCTCGTGACTGTAGACTCCTGAAGTCTTCAGCTGACTTCTTTCATTCCTGTAAGTTCCTCCTGCCTTGCTGGGATAATTGAAAGGCTTTGAGGCCGACTGGACTCGGCAGGCTCACGCAGGACATCAAAGGGAAACAAACTGTCGGACAGCACAAGCTGGGGGTCAACACGGCGGCTAAAACGCTGCCAAACGGTAGTGAACATCAGCGCTGAGGCGTTTGGCCGTAGTCTGCACAGCAGCTTCTTCTGCAAAGCTTCAGAGGCATTTCCTAATGAGGGCCAGATGCAGAGCTGAGACGACAAGTAGCCACTGCTTGTTGTGCAATTACGCACATTAGCACTTGTCAGTTCCTACCAGCCCAGAAATGTATTGTACTTTATCTAGTTACATGAGTCTTTGGTTGTCTCCTTCTATTCTTACAAAAATGCTCCTGGGGAAAGAAACCCACCTGTGCACAATTATGCTGATTATCTACAGAAAGAAAACATTGTCTACACGCTGCAGCACAGGGTTTGTTTCCATGCTACTGAGCCCTTCTCTGATGCTCCTGCATTTCTCTGGAGGCCTTTTCCCTCCATTAAATGTGTAGCCTCAGCTTTTTATTAGGGGAAAAACAAGCCTGTTGAATATTCAGCGCAGCGGGTTTGCAACCTTTTACAGCCCTCTCTTAGCTTTTCAGGCTGTTTACTGTTGACGCACAAGTTACAAAACCAGAGTTTTGTGTCTCTCTTTTTTCACGGTGGAAAACTGTCGCACCACATCCTGTCAAGTTGGTCACTTTATCTGGCAAACATAAAAGTCTAGACGCACTGCATGGCATTAAGGCCTATTTGACAATAACACTGCGTATTGTTGTTTATTTTATATGGATTTTTAGGAAACATTAATGAACTTTTGCAATATCATAATTCCTTTTTTTTGTTTGTTCTTTGTTCATGCAGTATTTCCCAAACAAGCAGCAACCATCTCTTGATTTCATCTTAAATTCAGTGCATCTTTAAACTTTTTACCTATTTGCCACCATTTGGTTCAAAGCAGAAGTTTGAGATGACTTCTAAATCGAGAGAAGCGTTTTTATTTGTTATGTGGTAAACCAGTGTTTTTTCCTCATTGCCTTTGCAAAGTTATTTAGGAAACTCTTCATGACAATTTGTATTTTTTCCACTCAATTTTGACTTGTTGTGGTCATCTGATGGCTCGGTGCACTTTAACATTTTGTGCTGGATCTCATTGTACATTAAAAGCACCTGATTTTACACTTAAAAAAAGAAAAATGTTTATGTCCAAAACCAAAATATATTCAATGTTTGACATTTTTGCTTGAAAAATAACTTCAATGACAATTGTTACTAACTGTTGACCAAATGAATAAATCACTTCATAACCTTGCAGCTGGCGTATGAACTAGTTGTTTAAGTAATATATGGGAACTAATTACTTTGGTATAAATTGTAGGGAACAATTTACAGCGATATTTGAGACTTGTTTTTCCTCCTCTATAAATCTCGGGACTCGTTTTTTACCATGAAAACAAAAATTATGAAATATGACTCTTTGAATGCTTGTTAGTTTGAATCTGTTTTTGTTTGTCTTGCATGTCGAGACTCTCACATTACAGTTAATTATTTAGGCTGCCACCTTTTTGAACACACACGCCTCCCTGTGAAGAGGAACCTGACCTGAGTCACTGTAAATCAGTTGACGTGCACCTGCAGCTCCTGTCATATTTATGTAACAGCTGAGGAGGAACAAAGCAAGTTGTTCTGGTTTGTCGGCGAACGTCTTTACTTTTAAACTCGTGAATCCCTACTTGGATCACATCAGGCTACTTAAATATCTGTTTCTTCTGAATGAACTATGGTGAGTTCTACTTTATAAATCTTGCCTTTGCTCAAACTATCAGATTACTCTTAGGTTACGATTTAATAGTTTGATTTGTCCTGTAAATGCACTGAAACAACTACGTTTTGAATGAGGCCTTCACTACTTGTGATACTTCAGCCAATAAGCAGAGCTATTGATTGATATGCCACACTTGACTTGGACAACAACAAGGCTTTGGCTTTTGTCGGCTGTGATTTTAGTTATGAGACTGTTTCGATTGGTTTTAGCTTCATTAGGTAAACTGTGCACACTCCTGAACTCTTGGTCAAATAATGAATTGCCTCTACAGCACTGTGAATTGTGTTTTTGTTCCCAGAAGCACACAAAGCATTTAAAATGAGCTCCACATCCACCAGCTATAACATGGTAATGCTTCAATAATAATAGTTCAGTAATATAATGTGACATTGCCTTCTAACAAACA
The DNA here is from genome assembly GCF_900634415.1 of Cottoperca gobio. Classification (NCBI taxonomy): domain Eukaryota; kingdom Metazoa; phylum Chordata; class Actinopteri; order Perciformes; family Bovichtidae; genus Cottoperca; species Cottoperca gobio. Next base: position 22,865,217 of record NC_041363.1, on the reverse strand, counting down.
AATACTTCTGATGCTTTTTGCACTTTTACTTAAGTAAAACTTTGAATACAGGACTTGTATTGCCACTGTATTTCTATAGTGTGACGTCACTACCGACTCCAACACTGACTCTCAGTATAATTAACCTGTAGCCTAATATCCAAATGTAGTGTTAAACATTTAATTTAACACATATGCATCAAGATTTCACTGTTACAGAGCTAAATGTGTAATCTCACTATTGGTCCTGATAGAACCAATTAACACGTCTTTTATTTTTGAAAGATCCTCTCTTATGAGGCGTCCTCATCTTGGTTTAGATTTGGTGTTTATGACTTCCTGTTTACTCTGTCTTTACCTTCAGCTGCTTAATGGTTGAAGGGTAACGCTGCTGTGTTGGTTAATGGTTAACCGCTCATGAAGTCTTTCCGTTTACGCTCTATTGTCTGCCTCATTAGCTGTTTTTCAGCCAGTTGAAGGTCAGCGCAGGCCCAAAGAGTGACCGCAGGTTGTTAACCGAATTAGCTCGCCATGCGCTTCACCTGGAGGCCCAGCATAGGGGTCGGTTCTACCCTAAACAGCCTAAAGTCCTGTTTCCTCTTATAGGACACAGATCGTTTGGCTGTCATCTGAGGAAGTTGTCTAATCTTAGCCGTGAAACTTATCCCCTCTCGCTCAGAGGGCTGCTGGGTAGAGGCTCGTTGTCGGGGGGGCTCTTGTGGACTTGGTCAGTGTTTGCTACCTGCGAGCCATGGGCGGAAGTTAGAATGAGAGTTACAGGTAAGCTGCATGATTGTTAGAGTGGCAGACGTGTAACAACAAAATACATTTGTGACCACATAGCTGCTGTTGTACATTTCAGACGTTTGGAATCGGCTGTTAAATTGATGTTAATTGAAATATGCTTCAATCATGCATATTTCAGTATAGATAAAGAACTGTATCGTTCAGACGCCTAATGTGCATTTGAAATAGTTTTGGCTCCAAAAGAAGAAATGTATGATTTTAAAACTTCCATTTGGTTGCATGACGGGGACATTACTATTTGTTTTCCAGTCCAGAAAACCACTACGGTACAGTCTGGCTCTAAATATTTAGGGAAGCAGTTTTTCTTTGGGCCCTCTGTAGTCTTCTCAGTGGTTACGTTGAAGAGGGTTAAACTGATTTGTCAGTAGAGCGGCTGTGATTAGTTGACTAATCCATAAGTCGACTGACAGACAAATAGGTGCCTATTATTCCTGCTTTTGTGTTTTTATATCATAGTAAACTGAATAATTTTGGTTTTGGACTAACGAAACAAGACATTTAAAGAAACATTGAGAAACTGAGATCGATATTTTCCACAATTTCCTGACATTAAGACATTAAAACATACAGACCAAATGATTAATTGAGTTATCGAGAAAATAATTGGCAGATTCATCGATAATGAAAATAATCGTTGTTTACAGCCATACATTTCCATCCATAGTATGGTTGGCTTTTGTGGTGATTCCAAACTTTTGAACTGTGATGTATGTGTGTGTATATGTGTGATCTATGCATCAGATCCTGCACGATTACTCTGCTCAACAGACCTCAATAACGCGGTTAACTTAAAGTGATCCCAAATGATGCAACTGGCTGAAAGTTGATGTTTTCCTGAGGGTATTCAGAGAAATGCTGAAATACCAGAAAGCCGAGTAGTCCTTCTTTAAAATCTTCGTAGGACAGGATGCTTTATTGGTGAGCTTTATATTTTTACTTTATACCCGTTAATAAAATGCAGACACAGCGAGGTGCAGGGAAGTTTGACCTTTGCAAGTGGAAGTTTCCGGATTCATTACATTGATCACTAATGTGGAGATCATCAGATATAATCTTTAATTTTAACTGGGCAATAATTCTGATGGAATAGCTTTACTCCAATTTTTTTCTCCTCTGCTAGTACATGATGAAGGAAAGACGAGATGCTCTCTAAAGCCAAATGTATGAGAACTGGATTTAAAGTGGCAGACTAAGGTTTCATCTGTCGGCTTCTTGCAGACTAATTATGTGATACTGATGATGAGGATGAGAGGTTTCTATTTGCTTCACTGCATCGTATACATGTTCTGAGGATTTCCTGTTCCTTCCTTCAGGTTTGCTTTCTTGTAGCCCATGGAACTGGACGCCTGGGAGATGTTTGGTCAGTCTAATGTTTTGGGTTTTGTTGCATGAAGTTGGCTAGAAGAGCTTGTATTTTGGGTTGCGTTGCTTGCTCCATTATTCTTTGAGTTTACTGTCTGAAGCAACACACGGCCAGCATGAAATATTTTCACTTGCTATCTTGAACTGGGATTATGCTCAGTGGTTAACCTGCACTTTGTTCCGTTTTATCCGTCATGTACGTCTCATCCTTCTGTGTCTCTCTGCACACTTATTATTTTTGATGGGTCCTTTGTTCATGCTGTCGGGAAGGTTTTGAAAATGCTTCCTAAAATATAAATTTATCAGTGTTTTTCAAATGAAAAGTGATCCTTTCCATGTACCTTATTGTTTTTGCTGCCTATTTAGTCAAATGCTTTATTATTAATAAATTTTTTGGTTCATCTACATTCTCTCCATGTGTCGTAAACCAAAGATATAATAATAAGGCTTTTGGTGCTTTTGCTCATGAGGACCATCTTCCTGTTTCGTACCCTAAAGCAGAAGATTTTTCTCCCAATGGCGGAGTCGAATGCAGAGGTTCATTTTAGATGTGAGAGTAGCTCAGAGGAGGAGGGACTATAGACCAAATGGATTCTGATCTATTTGGGTGTTGGAACAGTCCGGCGTGCTCTCAACGGTTGGTTTTGTATCTCGTTCCTCTCTGTATCAGAGATATAATCGGTCCTCGGCATGACGCGCAGTTTGTATTTAGACACATCGGCCTAATGATGTTTGGTGCTGCTTATTTGGGTGCGTACTGTAAACAAGGGGTTTGCATGTGCTGCGGAGGAGGAGTGAAGGCTTGCCTGCAAAGTGACTGACGAGTGAAGACTAGTGCTCAGTTGTGTCTCTCGGATAGGTTTGCAATACACACATACATGCAAAGGTGATAATGTTTCTGTACCGCTTCTACTGAGGTAGCTTCCCCTTTAATAACCCTCATCCCAGAAACACTGTGGGCAAAGTGATGCCAGGTTCAGACAACACAATATTTGTTGGTTGCGATCGTCACTGTCAGATTAGGCGATTTTACAGCCACAGATTCTTGCAGGGACTTGACCTAAACACATGACTACAAATGGCTTGCTGCTTTTAATTACCTATGTGATGTCATCGAGAAGGAGGTGCTTGGGGTCTAGAATATAAACAAAAGTGGCGTCCAAAGCAGCGTTTATGATGCTGGCATTCTTACATTTGGAAAAGCCAAAACAAAACAAGTTCCCGACGCCCTACGTCTGTCGGGGGTCGGCTGTTATCAGGCTGAGAAGTCTGAACCCGACATTAATCAATGAGCAGGACTGCTCAATGGATTTATCAGATTTACAGGTTTTGTGCATCAACCTGAAGAAGTGACCAAATGTATCCTTGTTTTTAACTGGATTATCCAAAGACCGACATTCTCATCTGTTTTCATCCAAGAGCAGTTTCATTGGATTCAGAGAAATATTCCAATATAAGTCGCTTGTTCATTATTTACACCTAACTAAAACGAATACTTGTACTGATGGAAGTGATTGAGTTCAGCTCAGTTTCTAGAGAGGTGTTTGTTCAACTTTATGGCGGTTTGTTTTGGTGTCTGTAGTTTGTGGTGCTTTCTCCTTCTAATATTTATACCACTTCATTGTCGTCTAATGAATGTGTGGGATGTTTTTGAACTGTTGTATTGGACTGCATTAAGTTTAGCCTGGTGTAATTAAACTAAAACTGTTCATACTGTCAGTTTATAATTGCTACCACACCACATCGCCCTGTTTTTAGGATTTTATTTAGAAGGATTTGTGACATGGAAATTCATTCTTTGCTCCAAAAATGAAAAATACATTTGAAGATAAACAGTTATCACTTATTTATCATGTTCACAACATTATACCAACATTTAGTCAATATAATGTCACTCGTAGTGAAACTGAGGACCCTCTTAAAGAACACTCGGGGGTCTAGATCCCACTTTGGGAGCCAGTGATCAACAGGGCAGAGGATCTGAGGTCGGTGGTCTTGCTGGTAAATATAGTCTGAGGTCATAGAGGGTATAAAAAGGGTGCCTGGGTCTATCTGAGCCAACCTTGTCTGCATATTTACTCCTCCAGATGCTCGTTTAACAAACCAGGCCTCTCTGTGGCCCATGAAGTCGACTTCTTTCCCTCTTTTCTTTTTTTCTAAGAACAGAATAGCCCTTTTGTTCCTGGTCATAATGTATCCATTGATGACCAGTCCGACGCACACAGGACCTCTATGTTCATAAATGTCTGATGCAAACACACCTGTGAAAAAGCAGAGGTCAGCGCCGTCGATCACTTAAAGTGGGCTTCAGCTTTCAGAAAGAAAAAGGGTTTTGTGTAACGAAACATAATTAAAAAGAAATGTTGGACAGAGACTTCGCATGTTCTCTGCAGAGATGGAATGTAACCTCTAAACTTTACATTTTTATTCTGCTTTATACTTTTACTCGGCTACATATCACTACATTTGTTTGACAACTTTAGTTACTAGTTAAAATACAACATATTGTTAAAGATTAAACCAGTGGTTTCCAACCTTTTTGATTTGATTTGACCCTTTTTGGAGGGGACGCTGGGCTGAAATATTTAACTACTTAAAACTCCATCCCCCCTTGGGCAGCTAAAACGCTACTTTCAGATTGATGCTTCATTATTGTGGAATGTTTACATTTGAGTATTGGTACTTTTACTTAGGTTAAGAATCTAAGCTCTTCTTCCACCACTGGTCAAACTGGAAAGATTTGTTTTGACTGTTTCTCTGCTTTATATCTGTAAGCTGTGCTTCCACTGACTCGATCATAATGTAATGTTAACGAGTCGATTACTTTAAGGTTGCCATGTCAAGTTGAGGACAAGTCAGTTTAAATCTCTCGTTTGATTGACAGGACTCCTGAAAGTGGAATTGATTTGGTGTTTTTATATTGTTTATTGATGTGACACCGTTTCATCCTGGGATGATGAAACTATCTGCAGAGCTCTTTGATCTCTCTGCTAATTCCTGCTCAACCTGTCTACATGTGACTCTTAACCACTAACTTGATATGTGAGTAAAATGTCTCCTTCTGTGTTTTGTCCCAGTCTGCAGGTTGCATGGTAATCTGGATTTGATGCATGGCAGTTGCATGACCACAGTAGGTCTTGTTGTGGGACTAAGAGCACACAGCTGCAGCCATGGCACAAACCATGCACGTGAATGGCAATGGCCCAGGTAAACAATCCTTTTGTTACATTACTTGAATCCGATGAGGTTCCACTGTCTTTGGATTTTAAGTGTGCATGTGTTGGAGATGCTGTAGCATGTATCTTTTTGTATCTCTTTGTAGATTAGGTGTCTTGTTTATCAGAATCATTGCGGCCGTGTAGGAGGAAAAGTTATATGTTAACGTGTCAAAAGATTCCTGGCCGACTCACGAACTACATGTGCTCATCCTTACTAAAATAAACGTGGCTGGATGACGATACAATGGGGCTAGATGTAGATGTCAAGTTTCAGACTTGTGTCAGACGTGTATATTTAACTGGTGAGCTCCTGCATCACATCAGTCTGTCTTAATGTTATACACAGTGAAAGCTTTCAGTTCTTGCATTAGGAATTTAGAAATAAAACCATAAAAAATATTAACCTAGTCATTCAGTTCTTTATATGCATTGTCATGATAAAAACGGTATACATGGTGTATGACATTTGTAGCATCTTGCCATCATATCACTTAACTATTTAGAGATGAGTGATATGATTCTAATTAATATTCTGACAATATGTTTGATCACTATGTTTTTTGTATGCATTTTCCATACCATTTCAAATGTTGTTGGTACTTTATGGAAAGCCAGGTATAAAATAATCAAATCAACATTAATGGCTTGGTGTTTCAATAGCAATTAGACAAAATTCTTCAAGTGAAACCAAACACTTTATTTTATGTTTTTATACAGTTTTCTTGGTATTAATTTGGATAACATTGTTTTTTATAAAGGATATATAATATCATATTTCAGTCCACAAAGATGACTTAATGTCCGCTCCCTATTTGACATTCATTGAAAGTCATACTGAAAAGATACAAAGTCAGATTTCACATGGCAGAAGTGTATTAAACTTCCAGAAAAGCACATTTTAATTTGTGTCTGTCTGTATTTGTTGACCTATTATTCTCATGGGCCTCTCGCATACTTTCAGGAATGTTGAACATTAGCTATCAGTGGACAAACTTATGGTCTCTGCTGCAAGTTATTTCTGCACCTCATGCTTGTGAAACACACTGAGGTTGTGTTCGTTCACGCGGCACAACATGCAGAAAGGATTTCCACGCTTCAGTGTCACACACACACACACACACACACACACACACACACACACACACACACACCTGCAGACGACTCACATTCCTGTCCAGACTAACAGGAGAGAGTGAAGCTTCTTATTTCCAAAATCCCTCCATGAATGCACAGCATGCAGGACGGCTGCTTTCAGGGCAATCTGCCACCTCCATGTAAATACGACTCTGAGATGTACTCTTTTTATTTTATTTTAGTATATCTATTAGCATGTGGAAACGTGTCCATTCAATTTCAAAGGCTACGAAACAGTCAGTGTTTTTATTCTCCATTGTTACAGAATGTGAAAAATGTTGAGGAATGCTACGCCCCCCTCTGCAGTGTTGGCAGTAAACATGCCAACGTGGTCACCTGCTGCAGCGAAAGAATTTCAAGAAGACAGAGAAACTTAACCTTTTAGTGTAGAGATGCTCCCCTGTAGTGGGTAATCTCTAAATGATTAAGTTGGGGGGATCAGTTGGTCGGCCTAATATCTTGAGGAAACTAATCTCACATTGACTTCTCTGCATCTGTGTTGTTGGTTTTAGAAACCGAAATATTACCAGTTGTAAAGTTTTTTGTTTTGTTTGCTGGTATCCATTTTCTTTAAAGGTTTACTCTTTATTCCATTCGGCCTGTAAAATATTTCTATAATGTCGTCTTTTCCTCTGGAGGAGCTTTTGTGCTATGCAGGGTAAGAGTCTAATGAAATGGTAGTGAGTTGCATTATGGGATGTGTAGTATCCAGTGTTTTCTGAGCATACTGTTTTTTGTAGCCTTGCCAGCTTATCTACTTGTGCTGTATACAGTGAAGAAGTGCCCAACATAATAATCTTTAATTTAGTAAAACTCTCCACAGCAAAGAGAAATATATACTTTCATTTAATTTTGCCATGACATTACCTGTAATTCCAATGTAATTTAAAAACTGTAAAAACAATGATATGATAAAGAAATGACTTGAAACGAGCTAGCTCGACTCAAAAATATGGCATCTCTTCACAAACATTGCAAGTTGTACAGATCGTTATAAAAGTGCAAAGAACTGGAAAAGGGAAATAAGTCAAGTGCCTGTAAATCAGAATCATTAGTAATCTACACACGCGGTGCCGTTGCATTATATAAATGTGGAATCAGCCAAGTGATATGTCCGACTAATGTCGATTTTAGTTTAAGTCGCTTCAATGAGGTTTCTTATTGGTTCAAGTTATTGCTTCATTAGTGTATCATTTATTTTTAATGGCATCTCTGCACCAAATACAAAACACAGTAGAACCGTTATGTTAACATTGGGTGTAGTATTTATGTCTCTTGGCATTGTTACACATAGTTATAGCTGGTTTGAGACTCCACACAAGACAATACTGTTGCCTTCTTTAGTTTTAAGACGGTTGTTTTTGCAGTAAGGCCTCTCAGATAAAATAACTGCCAAATGTGGGATGCGGGACGCCTTGTGCATTGAGCACCAAAAGATTAAACTCATTTCAAATAAAACCTCAGCAGATCCTAATTTAACTTGAGTAATATCCAGCTGCAGGACTGATTTATTAAAATCCTATTCCTTTACTGGATGCGATCACAATAAAGCACCAAAAGCCTCTTCTCTCATGCAGCGAAGTCGTGGCTCAGAGCAGACATCACGGCCTTGGCCTGACTTGAATGCCACCAGTCTGTCGTGGACAGAAAACAGAGGGCAGCGATCAGTCGTGCCGACGGGTCGACCCCCTGCTGCTCATTCAAACCCACTGAAGTGTTTTTTTGTTTTCTGCACCGGGGACAGTTACACAGCTGCCACTTGAAACCCCCCCGTGGTACTGTTTTCTTACTGTGCCCCATCAGTCACTTTCCTCTTGTGTGTTTGTGTAAGTGCTGTTTGCTTTTAATAATGTGTGCCAAAGGGGCAGAGCGCTGTGTCTTTGTAAACTAAACGGGATGCTGGTGTGTTTTTTTCACTGGACTCTTGGTGTCTTTACACAACAGTGTTTGATGAATGGATGTAGAACTGGTTTGTTTACGTGTCACTGTAACTTAGTGGGCACTAATCGGTTCATTGTCAGCCTTCTGCGGCCAATGGGGACCAGCACTATTATTTCAGCGTCCACAATGAATGCATGTACAATACAGCAGTCGCACTGCAAGAGATGCGATGTGATGGGGCAAATAAGGCCCACCATTGTGCACTACATAAAGTGTTTTATTTTTGAATAGCAAATAAAAGGGTGGTGTTAAATAGTCTAGTCTGTTAAGAAACTAGGCTAAACTATGTTGTTCAACATTTTTGTTTTTACTGGTAGTGCATGTACGCTTTGTCTGACTTTCTCAGATGGGACTGATTTGTTTGCCATGCAACTGGGGCATTGACAGTCAGTGTTAACAACAGCATGACTGTAGACCCTCTCTATTGAGATGATGTCGAGCGAAAACAGCGGTTCGTTTTGTTGCATTTATCTTGGGAGGTACTGCAAATTTATTGCAAAAAATATATTGAAAAAACGTAACTGCTCTATATTCTTTAGTTCTTGCACCTGCAGTCTGTTTTAAATACTTTAAATGTAATGTTTTGTAGATGGTGCATGTTACACTATATATTTGCAGAAGTGTGTAAACATTTTTTTAAATGGGTTTGATATTGCGCTAAACACCGGACCAGTATACCAGATTTTACCACGCGGTGTCGTACTGCACAACTCTGCAGCCGCTCCTGAGTGGAACATAAAGACACTGAGAGGTAACTTTCTTACCTCAAACAAACTTTCTAGTAAACAAACACAACGTGGGCCGTTCGCATCTTCTCTTCTTCCTCCTCTATTGAAATTGAATCTCCTTCATGTTGCCGTCCTTCAGACTCTGTTAGTCTGTTTATAAACAAGCAATATTATTTTAATCACATTCTCATATTGCTTATTTCTAATGTAATACAAGTTTTATTTGAAGCTTTGACGCTGTCAACACAGGGAGGCTTCTGTCCTAATGACAAATGTTGGTTCAGCCAGTTTGCATTAAATCAAAGCGGTTTAAGCTCTTTTATGGGACCGAACCGGTAAATCGACGCGACTATCTGTCTGCTCATGGTGGTAAAGATTGTAACAAGTAAAGTTTATTATAAGTTTTGAAGTTCTAATTTGAAGCCTTTTAGCCTTGATGCATATTAAGTGTTTTGTTAGTCCTGCCGTCGCCTCCAGTCGGTCGATCATGTGTTTCATCCTGACACTCGTCTTAATGAGCTGCCGTCTCCTCAGCGCATCTAGTTTGAGGTTGGTGGAGCACCATCCATGAAAAACTTCGCTTTGTAGCCACACCTCAGCTTACTGTTGATCACACCCATTTGAAACGACCACAAATCGTCCTATAAAAATGATTTAAAATCACCAAATCTAATGTGGTTCACAGGGCAAAGTTCCCTGTTTCTTAATGGTTACTTTGGTTAAAAAATGTTCCCACGTTTCAGATATGTTCACTAGTAAGAAACCAGTCTGCAAAGCCAGTGTCTGATTGTTTTGCTTGACCATCTATGTGGGCAAAGTTTTTCAAACTGCCTCGATGTTTGCAGAGGAAGGCCCAACATTTCCTCCAGTCTGCATCATCATGTACAGAGTTAAGTTGTTGAATTTGGCAGCAGAGTCTGGCACGGCCCTGTGAGTTTCTAGAAGAAACTAATGGATCACAGTCAGCGGCTCGGCTCTGCTCCGTCTGTGCTGCCTGTGTTCAGTTTGGGAAAGGCAAGAATGTGCAGCTTTAATGTACCTTATTGTCCTTTTTTTTGTTGTTTCCTGTGGGTTTTTTGTCACTGTTCCTGGTGTTGAGCTGCTGCAGAATGAGGCGTTGATCAAACGTTGGCTCCAATGTTCTTGTGAGTAATTAGGCGTATAGAGCTCGCAGGCAGAGCCAGGAAATGCCAGGCTGGTTGTGTGAGGAAAAATATGTTTTTTTGTGTGCGTGTGTAGCCACCAGAGTCCTCTCCACCCTGGCACTTGCATCATACTTTGCTCTCACGCAGTTTAATGTGTGTAGAGTACCACACTGTATTTATTATTCCACTCTGCAGCTGCGTGTATCAGACCAGTGCCACTCTGTTTCACGTCTCTGTCCAATGTCTCTGACTTTGTGCAACTGTGAGAACATATCTGTTGGCTATCTCTGCTCAAAGGTGCAATTTTTCAATATTTACTGTTGCGATGAGCTTTGTGTCAAAATAAAGAGATAATTAACGGATAAATCATCAAAATGTCTTTAGTAATGTATTGTGCCACCATGAGCCTCAAACGGTTTTAACTTCACCATCGTTCTTCCAAAAAAGATATTTCCTCGTTTTAATCGAATAGCTTCAAAAACATCTGAGTTGAGAACTAAACCTTTCCAACCAGATAATTACGTATGTAATGTCACCTTTTTACACTGAATGACAACGGCCATCAAATGCATTATGAGCTGCATGTTTTGTATTGTAGCAACATTTTTATCCGACCGATGCACAGAAACGCATTTGCACCAGCAGTCTCCTTTACTCTGTCTGAGGGCACTGAGGGTGTTAAAATGCTTTCATCAGATCTAAATTTAGACTTTTTACAGAGTAAGTGCAAAATAAGTACAAGCCCTGGTTGTATATTTTTCCTCACATATTTTAACATCAAGGCCCAAAGTTGGCGTTCAGTGCAGTATTTTAAGAGCAAACACAGGGAGAGAGTTCATGGGCTTAAAGTTACTGAAAAGGTTTCAGTCGGAGTATAAAAACGAGACTAAAATATTTATTTCTCTCATTCAGACGAGTCATGAGAAGATCTTCTTTTGGATATGAACGTATTTGACTTTGATTTCAAATCGGTGTGTTCAGTCATCACCTGGTTTCTGTTGGAGCCTCCGGCCTGGAAATCATCTGAGAAAGACGTGCATGAGGTAGCTGCTGGAAACGTGCGAGTGAGAAAGTTAACGGTCACAATTTCTTTGGCGATCATTTAAGAGCTTTTACAGAATGAATGTACAGCTAATGTGAGGGAATCAGGCTGAAACATTTAAATACTCCAGCTGTGAGAAGTAGAGCAGGGTTGTGAAGCTGTGGATGCTATTTTTAGTTTGACACACACAATGTTTAGTAAAACATTCTCAGTCGGGTAATTTCCTGAGCTCTTGTTTGTTTTTAACAACACTGGCATGAAAACAAACTAACTAGGTCAGCAACTTATCATTTTCATTAATTATTCTGTTTTTAGTTAAGTCCAGTTCATTAAGTCTGCAAAACGGTGAAAAACATCCACAACTTCCCAAGTCTCATCTTTATATTGTTTTTTGTTTTGTCCGACCAACAGTCCAAAACCACAATATATTGGATTCACAATTGCAAAACCCCAAATGTTCACATTGGAGAATCTGGAACCAGCAGATGTTTGGTGTTTGATAAATGATTATTTCATTTATTTTCTGCTTCTGGGCATTTCAGTTCTAAAAGTCACTGTACAAAATCACTCATTTATTCCTATGGTATCCTATAAAATGCCCAATAAAAGAAGAACTAGAATAATTTCTGTAATAAAAGTAACAACAATTGTAAAAATACTGTTTCATATAAGTCCTGGCTTCAAAATCTTACTTCAGTAAAAGTACAGTATTAGCATTAAAATATACTTAAAGTGCTCATCATGCATAAAGGCCCTTTTTTAGAATTGTATGTATTATATTAGTTATTTCTGTACTGTACTATTTTTAAACAAATAAAAGGAAAGCAAAGTGTGCTGCCTGTATAGCTGTCGTGTAATCCCTGTCAGATTGACAATGTAACAGCTGCTGATAACTGGAGCAGACTCCCGGGCTCTCGTCCCGTCACTGGAGCGTGACCCCTTCAGTTGTCTCGTGTTGATGAGGTCATCGCTCAGCTGTTCGGGGTCTTGGCGGTACCAGAGGGCCGCCTGTCACTCCTGTGACATGGCTGGTCAGCGCTCTGTAACTCATGCCAGAGACCAGACAGCACAAAACCGTGACACTGTTGCCTCACAGATTATTTATACCTGACAAAAAAGTAGGATGTGCTTATTTCAGGTCCGAGCAGACGTAAACAAAACATAGGTTGTGTCTTAAAGAGTGCACTTAAACTTCCTATAAGTTTTGTTTTTCAAGTCAAAAGTTCAGTTTATCATTTGACAAAGAAAAACAGCAAACCCTCACATTTGAGAAGCTGAAACTTCTGAAAGCTGGGATGATTTGCCATTGAAATCACAAACCTATTTATAAACTACAACACAATACACTTTTTTCACTATACATTTCATAAACTAAACAATTAAATACATTTTTAAAAAGAAGCTAGCTGAAGCCTAGTTTGATTTTTTTTTTTTTTTTGACATGATCTTAAATATGACATCAATGTCAGCTCTATCAAGAGTGTTATTTACAGAGTTGGAAGCAACTTGTAATTAACACTCTGGTCTGGGGAAAGTGTTTTCTGCAAAGTATAAACCAGAGTAAAATGTTTGACATGTACAGTAGCTGAGCTATTCGTCTCTAAAACAGGCTGTTATTGTCATGAGTTCACCTCCCCTTCAACTGAATAACAGGACTCTTATTTGGGTAGGGAAGCGCTGGGCTTTAGAGCCTCACAGGATTGGAGGAGGCAGCTGTCCAATAGTGCGGCAGAGCAGTGCTGTGCCTTAGTTTACACCAATAGTGGAACTTTTTTTCTCCCTCTTTTATGGGAGAGTATTGAGTGCACAGAGTGAGAAGAAACAGCAGTTCTGTTAAATCCTGTGCAGCAGAGAGGAGTGAAGAAGAAGAAACAAATGGAGAGAGTGCTACTGGTGTGAGGTGAGTGCAGCTTGAACAACAAGGCGGTGAGGTTTTAGCAGCAGGCTTTAGCCTTGTAATTCCCTCCCTCTGTTTTCTGGCTGAATGGAAAGGATTGACGGGGAGAAGAAGTAGCCGGACTGGAGAGGAAGAGCCGTGCTGTTTATTTCCAGCCTGTGTTTGCTTTAGTCAGTGAGAGTTCCAGGCATACCAAGAACAAGACGCTGCATTTAGCCAACCCAGTGTGAGTGTAGTGGAGTCTGTTAATGGCCTGGAAAGCTGACTGGCTCTATAGACTCTCTGACAGGGAGTGTGGTGGAGTTTGGACTTTAAGCTGCTTTGACTGATCTGTATGAACTAGTGAAATTCATTGTAGCTTGTTTTTTTTTTCCTTCTTTCTTGAAACTGTGTGCTCAAAATGTGATGGTTTAAGGTTAATTTGTATCTGTTGAAAGCTCCAATGTTGACACAGTAGATGGATTTTGGACTAGAACATATTGACATCGTCTGTACTTCTGACCCCTTAGGCTCTTCTCTTATCCAAGCTTTGTAAACAACTCTGTTTATCTGTCATAAGCTTTCGACAAACCTCACTAAATTATACACGGAGAACCAAAATGTTTCTCTTAAGTTTTACTACGCCACTGGCTATTTGGCGTTTGCTTCACATGGTTTGTATCTCACATAGTTTTGGGCTGACTTAAACCTCCCTCTTGCCAAAATGATTATCACTCACGCTTTTTCAGCAGAGATGTGAGAAATTTCAGACGCGTTTGTACTTGCACTGTCAAATTATGGCGATTGTCAGTGGCCGAGGAAACACTTTGTCTGACACTCGAGCTGCTTAAGGGAAACCACTGCATCCTTTATAAATTCTTGTGACTGTTTCTTTAAAAAGTACCTTTTATTCCCTACAAATGTATCATAATGATAATGATGTAGCACTGTCTTTATTTGTTTTCAGTCTTTACAAAAACACAACTCTGAACTCTTAACTAATTTTATGGTCTTGTGGTCTCTGTTTCAGAAAGAGGACAAAGATGCCCGAGCACAGAGGACGAGAAGGACTCTGTGGCCCCCTACTATGTTGAAACTCCCTATGGTTATCAGCTAGACCTGGACTTCCTCAAATATGTCGATGACATTGAGAGGGGCAACACCATTAAGAAGCTGAGTATCCAGAGGAAGCCCAAAGTGGCCAAACCCTTGGCAGTGCCTCGGGGCAGCACTGGCGGGGGCAGCACTCGGGCTGAATGGACCTCCACAGACTCCCTGTCCTCCTCCAACAGTGACGACAAACAGTCCCCAGTCTTCTTCAACTCCAGGCCCCAGGTCGCTGCGCCTCTGACCCCCACCTTCTCCAGAGCCACCTGTGAAGTCCCCCTGCAACAATCTTACTTGGGCATCACGGAGCAGAAATTGCTCCTGCCACCTCCTTCGCCAAGGTTTGCCCCTCGACACAACCTCCAGGTGGAGAAAACCCTCATGGAGACTCGTCTTCGTCTCGAACAGGAGCGTTTGCTCATGCTGCCGCACAGCGAGCCTCCGATTCCACGCCGCCGACTCGCCAGCTTCGGCGGCATGGGCTCCAGCAGCTCGCTGTCCTCTTACTCAAGCTCCATGGCCCCAAGCCAGATCTCTCCCAGCACCAATCATCCTCTCCCGATCAACGGTCACCTCCCCAATGGAGAGTATAACCCCTACTACCCGCCATCTATGGGCAGCTCAATCCGCCACAGCCCCATGAGCTCCGGCATGGCCACGCCTGTGTCAAATGTCAGCCCGTTACACCTTCAACAAATCCGGGAGCAGATGGTTGTGGCCATAAAGAAGCTAAAAGAGCTAGAGGAGCAGGTAAAAATCATTCCTATCTTACAGGTTAAGATTGCTGTTCTTCAGGAAGAGAAAAGACAATTGGCCGCTCAGTCCAAAAATCAAGGTCCTGGTGGCTTTCGCAAGCGCTCCTACAGTGTAGGCAGCGCTGACCAAATGGAGAACCCGGGCCCCATCCAAAAGGAAACAGAGCTGCACATCATGGAGCCTGAAGCCCAGGAACAGAGTGCTCAACGGCTGGAGGAGTTCAGACGTCTGGCTTCTGAGGTCCAAGCTTTGGAGAAGACGACCCAGGACAATAATGTAACGGAAATTCGGCCTCATAAGCCCACGCAACACCAGGCCCACCAGAAGTCCATTGGTATAGTTACTGATGAAAACATGAACAACCTTCCTGTCACTCGGAGGACAAATGGACATTGTTTCAAGGATGCAGGCGTATCGACTGAGCAGCAGGAAATGCGCAATGTTGCAGTTGGTGTGACCGAGGCCATGCTGGGCATGACCAGTGAAGCTGAGCGAGAGATCGAGCTCCAGCAGCAGACAATCGAATCGCTGAAGGAGAAGATCTACCCGCCTGGAGGTGCAGCTGAAAGAAACTACTCACCAAATAGAGATGGGAAAGCTCAAGCTGGAGCTCCAAGTGGCCGGTGGGTCAAACAAGAAGAAAGCAGACAAAGGTGTGATGGCCAGGCCAGAGATGTATAACGCCTGTGTGGAGGCCAAGTCCAGATGCGCAGCCAAGGAGTGGGTGACCATCTGGAACTCAGCATGCTAACACAGCTAGAACTCTACAAAGCCACACTATAGGAGTGTCCTGTCAACCCAGTGTGCAGAGTGTTGCCACAGGCCCCGAGATCGCGATGGATCGGTGGGTGGTGCATGAGCGTGTGGATGTAAACGACCAGTGTGTTGGGAGACGAGTGGAGATGTGCCACCAGCAGGTGGGCATGGAGCTGAATGTTTGCGAGGTGGGAATTAACACAGAGGAATCAGTAGACAGCCTGGCTCTCTGCAAACCCATGACTGAGTTGAGCAAAGAGTCGAGATCAGTCGGCTGCGGGGATTGTTCAGTGGATGTGATTGTTAGTCCCATCAAGGTGCTGGTGTCACAAGGAACGGACCCAGATTATGTCAGCAAAGTGGACTCTGGTGTCATGGCTGCTCCTGAGCTGACAACTCAGCAGACCAATACTGAGATGGAAGTTGCGAGCAAATCCACCAACACAAAAACTGCCGTCCTGACAGACTCATTCACTGATATGGGGTTGATCACGTGTGACAAGAACACCAACACAGCTGTGACTGAGACGAGGACGGTCGCTGCCGGGGAGGGACTTATCAAAGATGTTCACTCAACAGCAAAGATGCGTTCGATTGCTGTTGGAACCACCACAGATGAGGAGTTATTTGTTGGCAAATCGAGCTCTACGAAAACCAAAGAATGTGGGGTGGGATCAGTTGGCATCCATGAGAACTTCTTGGTTGGATTAAAAACCAGGAACATAGCATGCGGCCCGTCCCAGGCAGCTGATTGTCTCACAAACTGCAGCAAAGAGACAGTGGAGGTTGAGACTGAGGCTGCACCACTGCAAGCTCGGGCCCAGGAGGGCGCTGGACTGGACCATTACATCGAGAGGGTGCAGAAGCTTCTGCAGGAGCAACAAATGCTGCTGGCGGAGAACTACAGTGAGCTTGCAGACGCCTTCGGTCAGCCCCAGTCCCAGTTTGGATCCATCAACAGTCAGCTGGTCAGCACGCTCTCGTCCATCAATGTAGTCATGAAGTATGGAAGCGCCGAGGACATCCTCAAGCTGCAGTCAGACTCAAGCGAAGGTATGAGGTTTACCACATCCAGCTCTGAGGATGCTAATGGTTCCACGTTAGCAGTGTTGCATAAACATAAATGGTTCTTGTGATAATTCGCTAAAAGTCATGCCAGGCAATCGAAGCATACTTTCAAGGGCAGACAACCGAAAATGCAGACAGTATCTTGCAAAATAGCTTTTGAGCAGTCAATCATGTATTTAGTGCCTAAGGGAGCATTAAAAAGAGTTTGATTTATTTTCTCTTCCACAGTTTGTTGAGCAATAGATTAAACTAGTTTCATATGTCAGTCTCTTATTACAATTGAACATTTTTAAGGTATAATGTAATCTGCAACACTTGAAGATGCATGGTCTTTGGGGCGAGAGTAATTACTCCTGAGTAAAACACTTCAATTACACTCGAGTACCTCTCAGAGTTTTAAAAATAGCAGCACTTAAAGTTTCCCTGTGGCGTTTTCTTGTAAACAAACTAACGTTATGTTGTTTTAGGTGTTTTCCTGCATTGTTTACATCCATATTTACTAGCTTGTAATGTTATATGCATTATTGTTGCATTTTCTTGGCTAATACAGTCAAGCTTTCCAAAACGAATCTACACTACAAATGGAAAAAGGAAGCATACATACAAATCATGAATGTACCAAAAGGGAGATTATAACACTTAGAATCCACAATTAAGTTAATTATGTGAATTAATATGGACCACAGATGTGTCTACTCATAAGTCGGGTGGTGTTGTGTATATATGTGGTGTGTGTGTATGTCTGTCCCTAGTATACTATCTATATATATATCTGTATGTATGTCTGTATGGTCTGTCTGTCTGTCTGTCTTCTGTCTCTTCTGTCACTGTCTGGTCTCTCTCTCTCTGTCTGTCTTTCTCTCTCCTGTCTTCTCTCTGTCTGTGTCTGGGCTGTCTCTCTCTTCTTCTCTGTCTGTCTGTCGCTCTCTCGCTTCCTGTATGTCTGTCTTCTGTCTCGCTCTCTCTCCGCTCTGCTGTCTGTCCTGCTCCTCGCTTCGTCTTTCTGTCTGTCTGTCTGTCCGGTCTGTCTGCTGTCTGTCTCTCTCCTCTCTCTGTCTCCTGTCGCTCTCTCTGTGTCTCTCTCTCTCTCTCCTCTCTGGTCTCTCTCTCCTCTTCTCTCCTCTCTCTCGGTCTCTCTCCCTGCCTCTCTCTCTCTCTCTCTCTCTTGTGCGTGTGTCTCTCTCCCCTCTCCTTCTCTCATCCTACTCTCTCTTGTGTGTGCTGTCTCCTCCTCCCCCTCCCTCTCCCTCTCTCCCTCCCTCTTTGTGTGTTGTCGCTCTCCCCCTCTTCCTCCATCTCTCCCTCCTGGGTCTCTCTCTCTCGCTCATCTTGTGTGTTGTCGAATGTCTCTCTCCCCTCTTCTCCCTCTCTCCCCCCTATCTCGGTCTGTCTCCTCTCTATCTTTCTAGTCTCGTCGTCGTCGTATCTCTCTCCTCGTCCGTCGTCGTCGTCTCGTACTCTCCCTCTCTCTCTCTCTATCTCTCTCTCTATATCTCCACCACCACCCGTAACGATATCTAGTGTAGTAATCGTATACGTCTATACCCCTGTGTGTGTCTCTTCTCTCTCTATATCCTGTGTGTCTATATCTCTGTGTGTGGCTCGATCTCTTGGGGTGGGTCTCTCCTCTGTTGCTTCTCTCTCCTGTGTGTCGCTCTGTCTGTTGATGTCTCTCTCTCTGTGTGTCTCTTCTGTCTGGTCTCTATCTCTTCTGTCTCTCTCTGTTCCTGGCGGGTGTCTCTCTGTCTCTCTCCTTCTCTCTCTCGTGTCTCTGTGTGTGGTGTACTCTCTGTCTCTCTCCTGTCTCTGTGTCTCGCTCTCCTGTCTCTGTGTCTATATCTCCTCTCTCTCCTCTCTTCTCTCTCTGTCTCTCTCTCTGTCTTGTCTCCTGTCTGTGTGTCTGTCTGCTCCTCTCCTCTCTCTTTGGTTGTCTCCTGTCTGTAGTGTCTGTCTTCTCTCTTCTCTCTCTCTGTGTGTACTGTCGGTCGGTCTGTCTGTCTGTCTTTCTGTTCTCTCTCTCTCTCTCTCTCTCTCTCTCTCTCGCTCTCGCTGTCTCCTGTCTGTACTCGTCTCTCTCTCCTCTCTCTCTGTCTGTCTGTGTGTCTTATCTCTCGACTCTCTC